>NC_058131.1:253802568-253888986 GCF_016433145.1 Gracilinanus agilis
TCTCTCTCTCTCTCTCTCTCTCTCTCTCTCTCTCTCTCTCTCTCTCTCTCTCCCCTTCCTTGGCTTCCTTCCAGATCCAGCCTTTTGCAAGAAGCTTTTCCTGATCCCATCAATCCTTTCTCTCACTTCCTCTCCCACTATTCTCTCTGAAATTCTTTCTGAAATTCTCTCCCATTTACACTGTACATATTTAGTATGTGCACAGTTGTTTGCATGTTGTTTCTAGTGCTAAACACTGTGCCTAGCACACAGTGTTTAGTAAGTTCATGTTGACTGATGGAACAAATCAGAATCAGAAAAACACATATGCAATTTTTCCTTCCTTCCTCCCTCCCTCCCTCCCTCCTTCCTTCCTTCTTCTTTTTTTTTAACCCTTACCTTCTCAGAATCAATACTATGTGTTATTTCTAAAGCAGAAGAACAACAAGGACTAGGCAATCAGGTGAAGTGCTTGCCCAATGTCACACAGCTAGGAAGTGTCTGAGATCAAATTTGAATCCGGGTCCTTCCATCTTTAGTCCTGGCTCTCAATCCACTGAGCAACCTAGCTGCCCCCTTTTTCTTTTTTGTCTAGACTTTTTATATCATTGGTGTAGGGAACTTCCACTGAAGACATTCTCCCAGACCCAGGGCAGCAACTGTTTTTCCACTTAGAGACAGAGAGTCTCTTGGGAACTCTGAGAGGCTAAGTGACTTTTCTAGGATCTATTGATCAATCAACCAAGAAGCCTTTATTAAGCTCTCAGTATTTACTATATGTTAGAAACTGTACTAGGTATTAGGAATACAAAAACTAAAGCAAAATTAATCCTGCCCTCAAGGAGCTTACATTCTAATATAGGTCTATTCAAAGCATAGGCTAAACAGATGATAGGTTAATAAAGTTGGGAAAGTAGGATAGGCTCAGGTAGGGAGAAATTTCCAGGGTTCATTAGAGTTTCTATTTGATCTGAGAGGTATTCAAAGCCCTTTATAACCTAACTCCTTCTTCTTATACCTTACTCTCCACTGAGAACTCTGCAATCCACTGACACTGACCTTATTGTTCCTTTTACCAGACACTCGATCTCTCAGCTCTAGGTATTTTCATTGACTGGCTTCCATGTCTGGAATGCTCTCTTTCCTCTTCCTCTTTTCCTGGGCTCCTTGGTTTCCTTCAATTCCCTGCTAAAATCTCACCTTCTACAAGCTTTTCTTGATTTCTCTTATACTAGTGTTAATATTCTGTTGATTCTCTCTCTTTTCTCTCTCTCTTCTCTTTCTCTCTCTCTTTTCTCTCTCTCTTCTCTTTCTCTCTTTCTCTCTCTGTCTCTGTCGCTGTCTCTGTCTCTCTCTGTCTCTGTCTCTCTCTATCTCTCTGTCTGTCTCTCTCTGTCTCTGTCTCTGTCTGTCTCTCTCTCCCCCCCCTCTCTTTGTACATAGGTATTGGCATACTCCCTTTCCTATTAGCCTATGAGCTACTTGGTAGCAGGAACTGTGCTATTTTGTCATCTGCCTTTCTTTGTACAGTGCCTACTACATAGTATCACTTAATAAATGTTTATTGACTGACAAAAATGATCAGACTTGTGCCTTAGGAAAATTACTCTGGTAGCTGTATGGAGACTGGATTAACATTAGAGACTATAGTCTGTAAGACTAATGCTGAAGCTATTGTAAGAGATGATGTGGTTGTGTGAATCAAAAGAAGGAAATGGAGTCCAAGGATTTTGAGGAGCTCAAAACCCCCCAATTTGGCAACCGAGTGAATATGTGACGTTAGAGAATGCCTGGGCCTAGGATGGCACCAATATTGTAAAATGAGGTGACAGGAAGGATGGGGGTGCCCTTAGCAGAAATAGAGAAGTCCAGAAAACAGTGGCTCACAAATCCAGGGTAAGTTAGAAGTAGGACGTGCACTCAGGTTACCTATGCCAAACTGTCTTCCCCTATTTTACCGATGAGAAAATGTGCTTAGAAAAGTGATCAGAGAGCTAATAAATGGCAGGGACTTGAACCTAAGTCCTTTGATTTTAAACCTACTACAATTCTACTTTGCCATTTCTTTCTTTCTTTTTTTAAAAAATCTCTTACCTTCCATCTTGGAATCAATACTGTGCATTGGTTCCAAGGCAGAAGAGCGGTAAGGGCTAGGCAATGGGGGTCAAGTGACTTGCCCAGGGTCACACAGCTGGGAAGTGTCTGAGGCCGGATTTGAACCCAGGACCTCCCATCTCTAGGTCTGACTCTCAATCCACTGAGCTACCCAGATGCCCCCTACTTTGCCATTTCTAAGACCTTTCTACTACTTTTAAATCCTATGTTTCTGTGACTACTAGTAATCATCATAATAATGATGATGTTGTTGTTCATTCATTTCAATCATATTCAATTCTAGATGACCTGGTTTGGGGTTTTCTTGACATAGATACTGAAGTAGTTTGCCATTTCCTTATCTGGCTCATTTGACAGATGATGAACCTGAGGCAAACAGGGTCAAATGACTTGCCCAAGGTCATACAGCTAGTAAGTGTCTAAGGCTGCATTTGAACCCAGGTCTTCCTTACTCTAGGCCTCGTGCTTTATCTACTGTATCACCTACTTGCCATCATCATCATCATCATAGCTGTTATTTATATACAGGGGTGTGGCAAGGCTCAAATGAGGTAATGGATTAATAGTTAGCATTTATTAGGTATCAAATGCTGTGCTAAGCACTTTATTTTTATTTAAAAAAATAAATCCTTCTCTTCTCTCTTAGAATTGATATCAAGTATTGGTTCCAGGGCAGTAGATTAGTAACAGCTAGGCAATGGGAGTTAAATGACTTGCCCAGGGTCATGCAACTAGGAAGTGTCAGAGGCCTTATTTGAATCCAGGACCTCCTTCCCCAGGTCTGGATCTCAATCCACTGAGCCACCTCACTGCCCCTGTGCTAAGCATTTTATAACCATTATCTTATTGGTCCTTAAAACAATCCTGGGAGATAGGGGTTATTATTATCCCCATTTTGTAGATGAGAAAACTGAGGCAAACAGAAGTTAAGTAACTCACCCAAAGTCCCACAGCTAATAAGTGTCTGGGATCAAATTTCAACTCAATTATTCCTGACTTCAGATCTGCCTCTTTATTCACTGCATTACCTAGTTCCCTTTACAAAGCATTTGGGGAAACTGGGTGGCTCAATGGATAGAGTGCTAGGTCTGGAGATGGGGGGGGGGGTCCTGAGTTCAAATGTGATCTCAAACACTTCCTAGTTGTTTGACCCTGGACAGGTCACTTAACCTCCATTGCCTAGCCCTTACCGCTCTTCGACCTTGGAACCACAACACAGGACCTCCACAAAGCACTTTGTAAATCTTAGAGTAAATACTATTTATGGTTTTTGTTAGCCTACATTATCAAGGCTGGTCATGCCTTCATTTCCTGAGCCTCCTCCTGCTGAGCTCAAGCAATGCTTATTATAGAGCAATTTAGGGATGCTCTTGTCCGTATTTAACAACCAGCTCTCCAGGGAAAAGGAACATGCACCCTTTTCCACTTGCTCTCCTTTATTAACCTTTCTTTGGTGGAGACAATCCATAAAGCACCACAGCAAGCCTTGATTTGTGGATATTGCTGATTTCTGTGGTGTAAAGACTCCCACTGAAAATTTCACAAGTTGCTCTCACAAGCCAGTTCGAACTCGGGCCAGCACACTCCAGTTAAACTCCATTTTCAGGCCTGTGTTAAATGAGGATTCTAGGATTATTTATTTTGTTTTTGTACCCCTAGAGCTTGGCATTACTATAAAGGTTTATGGGCAGTCTAGATACTGCAACCCCGAGTGGAAAAAGGAAACTTTGCCGTCTCTAGGCAGAACAATGAAAAGCCCTTTCTCAACTTACTATAATCAATTCTCCTGTTAATAAGTTACTTTTTTTCCCTCCCTCAAAATATTCCAAACCACAGCTTGGTCGCTGAGCCCCAGTGACTCAAAATTTGTAAATATGTTCATTAATTTCCCAACTCTGTACACTCCATTCTTCTCCTAACTTTGTACCAGCTTCATTTGATTTTTCATTTGTCTTTTGGAAAGATTATAAAAATATTCAGCCTTTGGTAGCTCCAAGAAGAGCCTCTTCATGGCACCAGGACTATCTCCTTTTGGATCTTTTTTCTTCCATGGTCCTAAGAAATAAAAAAATTGCTAATTAAGTAAAGAGTCACAGAGATATAGGTCAATCCCTTGACTAGTATTCTAGTTGTATTTTCTCAGAAGCCTGGAGACAGGTGGGAAAGATGATTATGATCACCCCTCACTGTCAGCCCCCATTTTAATTAAAGACAAAGTGACTGCGGCTTAGAGAGGTTAAATAAGTCAGGTAGCTACCAAGAATTGGAAGCTAGATTTGAACTCAAGTATTTATACTCCTATGTGGAAGGCCATTGAGAGAAATAGGGTGTATAATAGGTCTTTTTTTTTATCTCAGATATCCCATCTATCACCTGACCGGATCTTTTCAGGTTGAAGGGCGTCAATGTATGACCCTGTCAACTACATCAAATTTGATGGGATCCTGATAAAAAGACCATATCAAGGGATCAGAGGAACAGAAATCCAAGACTAGAGGGAACCTCAGAGAACCATTTAGTCCAACAGCCTATGGTTTTATAGACAAGGAAAATGAGACCCAACACAATTAAAGTCATGTACCGAAAGTTGTCCAACCCCTACTCTTAAATTTGAGGAATAATTTTTTCCCCTCAACATTATAGTAGACTATTCCAAGGGATAAAGAGTTGCTTTCTCAAGCTGGCAGAAAGCCTGATTCAACCCTGATACCTACTTGTTCTGTGACTGTGGGCAAATTACTTAACTTCATAGCATTCCAGGCAACTTCCCAAGATGAAATTATGTCAACTATGTAAGTGAAAAATTACGTCAAAACTGGACTTACATTAAAAAACACTGGGTGAGGGGCAACCAAGTGGCTGGGTGGACAGAGAAAGCCAGCCCTGGAGTGGGCAGGACCTAGACCCCTTCCACTTGTATGACCTTGGGTAAGTCACTTAACTCTAAATGCCATTCTTCTGCCTGGGAACTGATGTCTAGGACTGATTCTAAGGGAAGTTTTTTAAAAAAAATGGTTACTAACTTATGAAGTATACACACCCATCCTTCCTTTTAACAATATGAAAGCTACCCAAGTGAGTCTTTCATGCTCTTTTATTTAATTGTGTTCAAGGACTGAATGTTGTGAGGGATTTGCCCTGAGCATATGATGGAATTTGATGGTGAGAGGTTGTAACAAAGTTTCTGATTTTTTTTTTAAGACTAGAAATTGAAACTTTGACCATGGAGTCAAAGAAGACTTGTCCAAGGTCATTAGATGAGTGGTTGCCCATCCTTTGTTTCCAAGAGAACTAATGCCACCATGGGGTGATGTCTTGACTTTCCAAGTGAGGCATTTTCACAGAGTCATCAGCCTCATCCTCCCTTACAGAGTCATCTAAGTCCAATGGCAAGACAAAATGGTGATGGCTGCTGTTGGGGTCTTCAATGTCTGCCCAAGCTCTAGGCCAGGGGTCGGCAACGTATGGCTCTCGAGCCATATCTGGCTCTTTTGAGGGCCAGATATGGCTCTTTCTGCAGGAGCCATAAAGTCAATTTTTTTTTCAGGCGCTGTTACAGGAGCGCACACTGTGAGCACTGTACGGCTCTCACGAAATTACATTTTAAAAAATGTGGCGTTTAGGCTCTCATAGCCAAAAAGGTTGCCGTCCCCTGCTCTAGGTCCTCCTGTTATAGCCACCTTCATGGCCTTGGAACAAATAGCTCTTCTCCGCCCCTTCCCCTGGAGACGTCTTCACAGGTTTGGAGCAAGATATTCCCCTACCTCACTGATGTGTTTATGTCCCATTGGTTACCCTCACCCCAGGTTAGCCCATCTGTAGGGAGTTTTATAGGGTGTACCATTGTTCGTGCTACAGCTCCTTGGAGCCAGTGGCGAGATACAGGTGACGAGTAGATGCCAAAGGTGGGAGAGAGGCCCTAGAAACGGCTCAACGAGACCTGGCACCAGAGGTGATCGTCTTCCTGGATACCAAGTTAGTCTGCATTAGGAGTCGGTTTGCCTCGACTCACATTCCATTGCTCATTTTCCCATAGGGAAAATTATAAATATAGACATAATTTAGAAATATATAAACATCTAAATAAATATATACACAATTTATAAATGTAAATAAATATATAAAATATACACATTACTTAGAAATATATAAAAAATAAGTATATCCACAATTTAGAAATGTAAATAAATATATAAAATATACACATTACTTAGAAATATGTAAAAATAAATACATCCACAATTTAGAAACAAAAATAAATATATAAAAGATATACATTACTTAGAAATATATAAAAATAAATATATCCACAATTTAGAAACATAAATAAATGTATAAAATATACACATAACTTAGAAATATATAAAAATAAATACATCCACAATTTATAAATATAAAAATATATACATAATTTATAAATATATACATATTCATATAACCTATATAATAAATATATACAATTTGGAAATATATAAAAATACAAAAATATATACACTATATATACATATAAATATACACAGAAGTCATACATATATACACATAATTTATAAATATATAAAATATAAATACTATATACACAATTTATAAATATATATATAAATATATAATCTATACACATAAGTAATAAATCTATAAAAATATTCACAATGCATAAATATAAAAAGAAATATACATTATTTGTAAATATATATGTAATTTATAAATATATAAAATATAAATAAATATACACACTTTTTATTTTAAAAAAAAAATATATATATATATATATATAAAGAAGGGGGGAAATCATCTTAGCAGGTGTAAGCCACAAGCCACAGGCCTCCTATTTCCTCTGTTCTTTTCCTGGTATGGTGGTGAGAGCCCTTCCTCCATGGGTTCAGGCTACCTTTATGACACTTCCTTTCCTGGCAGGGATTGTCTTAATAAGAAGGTGAAGTAATCCCCACTGCTTTAATAATGGCGACTACCACTTCCTTTAACCAAAAGGACCAAAAAGCTTCTTCTAGATTCCATTTCAGTCTTGGGTCTGGGGAACGCTCCTTGTCCCACTGTTCTCAGGTTTGTGTTGGTCATTGGATCTGAACATGGCTCAGCAAAGACCCGGATCAGGTGTAGACAATGGGGAAGGATAGGGATGCTTTCTGCCTATTGCTTTGTAAAAGCTGGGGGGGGGGAGGGGGGCAGGATAAGGACCAGCCCTGGCTCAGTTCAAAAACTGAGGCTTGGAGAGGGCGGATGGCCTCTGAAGTGAGGTGGGGATCTTCAGGGTCCTGACCTGGGGCTAGCAGATGGACTCTGCCTCTCACCCACTCTGTGTCACTTGTGGGGAAAGTAAGTCTCTCCCTGTGTCACGGGCACTCAGAATGGAAGGGAATCACAGAAACCTTCTAGACAACATCAATGAATGCACAAGTTGTTTATTAATTAAGTAGGCAGCTAGGTGGCCCAGTGGATGGAGCACTAGGCTTTATCTTCCTGAGTTCAAATCCAGTCTCAGATACTTACTAGCTGTGTGAGCCTGGGCAAAGCCCTTCGCCTTGTTTGCCTCAGTTTCTCCTCTATAAAATAGCAAACCACTCTAGTATCCTTGCTGGTATCCTTATTAAACACCTACTTTGTGTTGGGGAACTGAGTATACCAGTACACATCTCTGGCAAGTGGTCATCCAGGCTTTTCTTAAAGACTTTCAAGAAAGTGGAAAACCCATTTAGTCTGGAGACCACCCAGTCATTTCTACTTTTGAATAATTCTACTTCTTAGAGAGTTTGTCCTTAATCACCTGTTTTCAAATCTACTAATGGTCTGGGGAATAGCATTGAACAATGAATCCAGGATGAATGGCTGGAGGGATGCCGTGAAGGTTAAATGAGATATTGAGTGTGAAAGCCCTTTGAAAAGAATAGGTCTCTGAAAAAATGTTGCTGTTCACTTGTGTCCAACTCTTTGTGATCTCTTTTATGATTAGAATACTCTGGAGTCCACATCTTACTTTATAATTATTTATTAAATATTAAAAAGGGGCCAGAGAGAGTAAAAACACCCCCCACATTTGGCTAGCCCTGAGTCCATAATTTCAAGAGGAAAAAAAAATCATTTTCCTCTCCTTTCTGCCAATTTATGTTCTTCGTGATCCCTCTGCCCAGCCTCTTTGATGGGAGGACTCTGACCTTAATCCTGACAAGAGGAGGGTCCTCCAGATACCAGGAGTCACCCCCCAGTTAATGTGTACTCTTCTTTGCAAGACTCTATTTTATTAATTGCCTCACCACCTAAGAGGCTTGTTTACAGATAAACAAAGAACTTATCTCCATCCAGCTTCAGCAAGGGAGGAGAAGCATATTCGTAGTTTTTAGTCCTAAAATCAAACTTTTTTCTCCTTTAAAATCCAAAGGCTGTCTTGGGGTGCTTAAAAGAAATATAGATATTAACTTTCCACACCCCATCTGGGGTTTTCTTGGAAAAAGATGCTAGAGTGATTTGCCATTTCCTCCTCCTTTGCAGAGGAGGAAATTGAAGCAAACAGAGTTAAGTGACTTGACCAAGGTCACACAGCTGGTGAGTGTCTGAGGCCAGATTTGAAATAAGGGTTTTCTAATTCCAGGCTGCTCTGTCCACCGCACCACCTGGATGTCCCTGGAAAAATAAGTAGTGTTCTTATTTGCAAGTCCTTTCCCACACAATTGTGGAAAGAGTATTGCTCTTGTAATCAAAGGACCTAAATCCAATATCTACTAGTTATGCTTCTCTGGGCAAGTCATTTTCCCAGTCAAAATGAGCCTCCACTTTTTTCATCTGTAAAATGGGGATAATAATTCTTACACTATTATTTTAGTGAGGAAACTCTGTAAATTATAAAATACAATATAAATGTGAGTTATCATTGCTGCTATTTTACCTTCATCAAAATAGAAGGCTTAATAAGGAATGACTACAGGCTCTAGGAAAACAAGGCATATTATAATTAGGAGGCTTTCAAAAACATTAGGGGAAATTAAACCTCTAAAAGCATTAAGGTGGGGGATAGCTAGGTGGTTCAATGGATTGAGAGCCAAGCCTCAAGACAGGAGGTCCTAGGTTCAAATCTGGCCTCAGATACTTCCTAGCTGTGTGACCCTGGGCAAGTCACTTAACCCCCATTGCCCAGCCCTTACCGCTCTTCTGCTTTGGAACCAATACATAGTATTAATTGTAAGACGGAAGGTAAGGGCTTAAAAAAAAAAAACACCCATTAATCATTCTGCCTCTTATGTATCCTCTCTTAAGTCTCCCCAGGATAGTGAGCCAAAGAAAGATAAGGTCTGAAGTTTCTCACTTCCTTCCCCGTGAACGAAGATAGCAGAGGTCCATGGAGCTATGAAAGCCCCTTGGGTACTGAATTGGTAGATTCAAGTTGGTCCTGATGAGCAGATTTCTCTGCCTCTGGGTTGGTTGATTTGATAAAAGTTCTCTCTACAATGGCAAATTCCCCCTTCAAATTTATAGACAGTAGTTGATGATGTGTGCGGTAGTTTTTTTCCTCCCCCAGGACAGGACTGAAGCCCTAGTTTTCAGGGTGCGTGGGATAGACAGTTCAGCAGGCACACAGGAAAAACAAAGCGATGGGTCCAGGAGATTAATATCAGTGCCTGTTCCTGGAAGGCTGTAAGAATTGGAGAATGGGGGAAGAGAAGAACCTAATAACATGTGATAGTACTGTCTTTGTTTTGTTTCAGAGAACAAAAGAAGTCTTCTTTCCAAGACACCTTTTCAACCACCAGGATCATGCCTTTAGCCACACCGATCTCCTAGGCTTCTGTCTCTCACCTACCCAACTCTTCTGTCAATCCCACGGAGATACCTAGCAAGTTGGTGCCAGACTTGGTGACTGGCGCTATTTGAAGAAAAGTAGATCTGGCATCGGGAGACCTCGGTTCAAGTCCTGCTCTGCCACTAATTCACTGACAGCCATTTTTCTCTGGACCTCATTTTTGAGATCAAAGGGCTGGACCTACCTTGGTGACCTACCTCTAAGCCCCTTTCTGCTCTGACATTCTGTATTCTGAGATTCCTCCTAGCGCTAAGATTCTCTGTTCTAAGATTTGCTTAAAGACAAGAAGCCATTTGCTTGTCTGGGATGAGAATCTTAGTATATTATTGCCACTTTGGTTGCTTCAGTCTAATATATGTTATTCTTCACTAAATGCAATCTACATCAAACTTTCATATATTAAGTTATAATGTATTGTATATACTTTGTATAATACATTAGAAAAGATATCTTTTGTTTTTCTATCAAATTTATTTCCTAATATGTCCTTCTCTACTCCTTTACTCACTGAACCAATCCTTTTTCAAAGAAAAAACCTCCATATCTTAAAAAACCTGCACTTGACTTAAAAAAAAAAAAACAGTCATCATTTCTCTCCTTTCTCTCTTCTTTCTTCCCTGATCCCAAGTGTGAATTCTCTAAATTTCATTATCTTCATATATTTCTTCACCAGGTAGCATAACAACCTTAATTAAGCCATCCAGAAAATGCCCAGGATGCTTGGCAAAGGGCCAGAGGGCTCTCATCACTATTGACTCCTCCCTCTGACTCTCAGGAAGTATTGAATCACTAGACTTATTTTCTCTCTTTGGGAATATACAACCAACAGCCCCTAAAATCAATGGTTCCCAAACTTTTTTGGCCTACTGCCCCCTTTCCAGAAAAAATATTACTTAGCGCCCCTGGAAATTAATTTTAAAAAAATTTTAATAACAATTAATAGGAAAGATAAGTTTACCTGTGGCCATCACTGCTCCCCTGGATCGCTGCAGCACCCACCAGGGGGCAGTGGTGCCCACTTTGGGAATCACTGCCCTAAAATGCTAACAAAAGCAGGCAGATGACATCTTTATTTTTTTAAAAAATCCTTACCTTCTGTCTTAGAATTGGTACTGTGTGCTGGTTCTAAGGCAGAAGAGTGGTTAAAGGCTAGGCAGTGATTTGTCCAGGGTCACACAGCTAAAAAGTATGTGAGGCCAGATTTCAAAGATGACTTCTTTTAGACCGTCAAACTCTCCTGCCTACCAAGTTCAAAAACTATTTCAAAAATTTTAAGAAAAAAATTTCCTAACAGTTGGAGCTGTCCCAAAGTGGAACGGGTTGCTTCCTGAGTTGCTGAATTCCTTATCGTTGGAGATCTTCAGGCAGAGACTGGATGACTAATTGTGGTGTATACTGTGTAGAGAATTGTTGTTCAGGTAGAGGAAGACCAGATGGTTTCAGCAGTGTCAATGCCAAGATCCAGGAAGTTGATGTCTTTGGCTCATGGTTTACTTCACTGCATTTGCATGTAATAATGAACCTTCTACACATTCAGGGCTAAAATGCATCTTCCCCACAGAGGCAGCATAGATAGTGCAGTCAAACAGGTATTCAATTTGGAGTCAGGAGAGACTTACTTTGGAGTTCTGGCTGAAGGCTTACTTGTTGTATGACCTTGGACAAGTCCCTTAATATCTTTTGTATTGGGTGTTTCTCTTTACGAAATAAGGACAATAATATTAATACCAAGAGGTAGTATAGCATAGCACTAGACATTGTGTCAAAATGACCTGGCTTTAAATTCCAGCTTTTACTGTCAACTATTAACACCAATAAGTCACTTTACCTCTAAATGCCTCTGGCAACATTCTGGAAGAAAAAAGCTGTTCTTACTCATTGCTTCCGCTTCCTCTTTCTTCACTCACTTCTCAACTCTTTATAATCTGGCTTCCAATCTCATCACTCAGCTGAAACCACTCTTTTCATAGTTACCAATGATTTCATCATTGCCACATCTCTCTCCAAGTTGCCAGTAATGTCTTTCTTCATTGCCAAATTGGATGTTCTTTTCTCAGTCCTCATCCTTCTCTGCACACCATTTGACACTGTTTATCCACTCTCTTTTCCGGGTTACTTTCTCCTCTCTGGGATTTTCCCTTTGGTTCTCCACTGCTCTTTGTTGAGTCACCTTCTACCTGTTTAACCACTCTTTCTCAGTCTTCTTTGTTGTATCACCATTCGGATTGTGTCCACAACTGTGGCTGTGTCCACCTCCTGCTCTTCTCTTTCCATTCTCCCTGATGTGTGTGCTCACATCAGCTCTCATGAGTCGAGGTATTATTTCTAGGCAGATGACTGACTACTAGACTCATCCATCTCTAGTCTCTCTCCTGAGCTCCAATCCCCCATCACCGATAACCTATCGGACGTTCTGAACTGGATGTTCTGTAGGCATTTCAGTCTTAATACATCTAAAACAGAACTCATTATCTCTTCCTATCCCCACAAAAAATTGATCCCTCTTCCACACTTCTCTATTACTGTTAACTACAGGTACCGCCATTCTTCTAGTCACTCATCAGCCTTAACTTCTCACTCTCACCCACCCCTGTAATAATAAAAGAGCCAGTAATTAATGTTATGATAGAAGGGGAGATAGAGAGAGTCTATGAAATGAGACTCTCTTCTAGCTCTCCCCTCCCACCGAATATACACTGGGAGACTTCGAGGGGGTGTCACCCTAAAACTGGGTGACCTGGATGGTTGTGCCACCCCACAGGAGTTGGGGGCAAGGCTTCCCTATAAGATGAGGTATGTGGTACCCCAATCCAATTCTGAATGAGGGCAGGGTTCACACAAGCCTCTCCCAAGGTCAGTCTACTTTACAGTGGGTGGTCTGGCTTTAAGATGGAGGCTTCCCCTCTCCCACAGACCAAGCTGTGGTTCCCCTCTCCCTTGTTGTCTCTCAGACACTCCAGAATGCTATCTGACTGATGAATGGCTTTTATTATTCACAATTCAGGGGTTAGAGAAAGGGGTGAAGGGCAGAGGGATTTTGGGGTGCCCTTTTCTCTATTTCTATGGGGTCTGTCACTCAGGAAGGAATCTTTGGGGTTCCTCACACCCAAGCTTCTTCCCCCGCCCCTTCTCCTTCTGTTTCTATTTCTATTTTCTATTTCTATCCTTTTCTATAATTGTAAGTTAGACCAGAAAGGGTCTTTCAGTAAGGTTGGGTTATGGGTGAAGGAGACTGAGAGATTGCTCCCAAAATGGAGTCCAAAAACTCAGCTGACTGTTTTTTTGAAGTCTTGATGGGTGAGAAGCGATGGGATGCCTTTGACCAGGGAATCAGGGTTTCAATTTCCAAAGAAGATCCTCAGGAAGCCCTCAGGACTGGATTTGAGCTGGGATGTTCTCCTCCTCTCTCAGTCCTCTGCTGGAACCCCTTCTCCTCCTCCCTCCTCTGGAGAACTTCCCACAATTCTCTCTGGTCTCAACTGCCAGTAACTATCACTGACTGTCAGCCACTCCTTCTCTGGCTCCTTTTGTCCCATCCCCCTTGCACAAATTCCATCCTTACACCCCAGAGAGCCAATCAGTTGCCATCACTGGTCATTTCTGCCTCTACAATGTCTTTTTCTTTTGTCTCCTTTCCTCCACTCACAGTCATTACTTTATCCCTTCTTAATTGGATTATTATACTAGCCTCTAATTCAGTCTCCATGTTTCAAGTTTTTCCTCTCTCTCATTCTTCAAATAATTAACAAGATGGTTTTCCTAAAATTCATTTCTGACCCATCACTGCCCTCTTCAATGAACTCCAGTAAAAAGGCCATCTTGACTCACTGTAGGGTATGAGGGGGAGTCAGGAAGGTAGTAGGGAACAGATCTCAAAGATTCCAAACAAGGGAGTTTAGAATTTGATCCTAGAAGTAATAGGGACAACTAGGTGGGAAAGTAGATAGTTCTGGACAGAGAATCCAGGAGACACATCTTCCTGAGTTCAAATCTGGCCTCAGATACTTGCTAGCTGTGTGACCCTCGGCAAGTCACTTTTCTCTGTCTCAGTTTCCTCATCTATAAATTGAACTAGAGAAGGAAATGGCAAACCACTTTAGTATCTTTGCCAAGAAAACCCCAAATGGGGTCATGGTGAGTTGGACATGACTGAAAAATAGTTAGTAGTGAATTCTATTAAGAGTTGATATTTTTGCCATGGGTGGGGGGAGAATGGGGGGTAAAGGGGAAAGTAGGAGCATGAATCATGTAACCATGTTAAAAATGAATATTAATAAATGTATAAAAAATAAAAATCACATCCTGGCAAAAAAAAGAGTTGATATTTTATATACATTTATACTTATGTACATAGACGTAATCTCTCCCATAGAACATATGTACCTTGAGAGCAGGACCTTCTACATTTTTTTCTTTGCCTCCCTAGCACAGAATTTGGTACATAGTAGGTACTTTAAAATGTTGATTGATTGATTGATAGAGCTGACCAGTCTGTGACAGCTACTGATTGTATGACCTTGGTTAAGTCACTTAATTTTTTAGTGCCCAGGTTAGTAAATCTATAAGTTGCAGGAGAATTGCTGATGTGTTAAGGAAGTTTCCTCACCAGAAGTTCCTTCACCAGTAGTTCTCAAAATACGGTCACTGAAGCCTCAGGGCGAAGCTATGTGCCTCAAGTAGTTCTGTAGGAGAAAAAGATGTCTACATTCATTCCCTCTATTTCCTCCTCCTTTTTTTTCATTCACTTCTCATCTCTTTACAGTCTGGCTTCTAATCTCCTCACTCAGTTGAATCTACTCTCTCTGTGGTTACCAATGACGCTTCATGACCACATCTCTCTCAGTTACCTGTTACCAAGAAGTCTTTCTTCTGTAGAGAATTATTTATTAATTAGAATCATTTATTAATTAAGAGTTCATTAGGAAATAGAGTAAATAGCATAAGTTATTGATAGATGCACAAGAGATTATAAGCTAGGTTTCCTTAAAAAATCTGAATAGAATCTCAGATGGACTTATAGACGGTTACCCAACTGACTTGGCACTCTGTGGGCTAACCCTATCCCGAAAGGAGGTCCAAAGAGCTGCTCTGTGGGATTTGAAAAATCTCAGTGTTTTCACATCAAATATTTATCTACAAGATCTGATAAGTGAAGGAGGTTGTTGGTGAAACATCAGTGCAAACCCAACAGGTTTGCTGGGCGAGTGGAGAAGGCTGTGGAGATTCAAGCTATTTGTTCATCTCTACAGCAAAGAGAGAGAAAGAGGCCTAACTTATTTCTCTTGTGTATAATTTAGATTGGATGGATAGATTACGGTTTGGGAGGATTTAGATAGAATAGGAAGAGAGAGTAACCTCAACTCTGTTGGGGAAGAAGAGGATCCCTGTGGATCAGATTTGGGTGGTCGGAGCAAGAAAATTTAGCTTAGGGACTTATCTATCATAAGAATTTCTTTTTCCACTAGTTTCTTTTACTATCCCTTTCCTTATTTTTTTAAAGCCATAATAAAAATATTTTTATACAATAGGCTGGGCCAGAATTCTTAGGCTGATCTGAGAAGCCATTTTCTCAAACAGTCAGATCCAACAGCCTGTCCACACAGGAACTAATTATTGGTATTACCATCCTATACCAATAATTTATAAGGGTTAAAAAACCCTTATAACAATTCTTTGCCAAATCTCATGTTCTTTTCTCAATCTTCCTTCTTGCAGCATTTGACACTGACCCTCTCCTTTTAGGGGATCTTCAAAATCAAGATTCTTTTCATAATAAAATTTTCAACTTTGAATTCATTAAAAATCAATAGATATAAGCCCTTCAAACCAAAAGCTCTTGGGAGACTCTCAATAATTTAAAAAAACCCAACAACTCTTAATTTCTGTCTTAGAATCAATTCTGTGTGTATTGGTTCAAAGGTAGAAGAGTGGTAAGGGCTAGGCAATGGGGGTCAAGTGACTTGCTCAGGGTCACACAACTAGGAAGTGTCTAGGTCAGTTTTGAACCCAGCACCTCCTGTCTCTAGGCTTGGCTCTCTATCCACTGACTCACCAACTGCCCCTAGTCCTCAATAATTTTTAAAAGTGTAAAGGGGTCCTGAGACCAAAAAGTGAGAAGCAAGGTCTTATACCAATGAAATAATAGGTCCAGACCATCATTATTTATGTTTTTCTCTTTTGTTCCTACAGGCTGTCTATACCCCTTCTCTCCAACCTGATTCATAGCAATTCCTTGGCTTTTCCATTGTGTCTGATGATTTCATTCAGTTTCCTTTTCCTTCTACTTTCTTTTTTACATTAAAGCAAATGTATTAATTAATTGCAGGAAGTACTTTCCCATGAAATTCATTAACACAAGGTCAATGTTTGGGGTAACATTAGAAAGCTCCATTTTCCTTGCATCTAGGTTAAAGGATCTCTCAGCTGGTGGTTAGGGCCACTCCTTTCCCATAGCCTTCTATTGCAAAATCAGTCACAGAATTTCAAAGTTGGAAGGGACCTTGGCAGCCATCTAGTCTAACCTGTACCTAAAAGGAATTTTGCCTTGCAGAACCTCAATCAATCAATCAACCCACAAGGATTTATTAAGCATCTGCTGTATCCTAGGCACCACACTAGTCACCAAAGATACAAGCACAAAGAATGGAAACTACAGCCTCTCAAGGTAGCCCATTCCATTTGTGGACAGCCCTTTTGTTCATCCATTTGTTTTTAATTTAATTTTTTGGATATGAATTCTCTCCTTCCCATCTCTCCTCCCTCTCTCTCCCACCCTCGTTGTGAAAGGAAGAAAAACAAAACTATTACAAATTTGTATAATTAAGCAAAACAAATTCTTATGTTAGCCATAATAGATCATTCTCTTTGTTAAGAATTTTTTCCTAACCTCACAGCTAAATTCGTTTCTTTGCTTTTAACACCCAGCATTGTACCTCGTTTTTCCCTTTGTGGTCAAGCAGAACCAATCTAATCCTTCTTCTGTGTTGTTGTTCAGTTGTTTCGTTCATGTTGGACTCTTCATGATGCCATTTTGGGGTTTTCTTGGCAAAGATACTAGAGTGGTTTCCATTTCCTTCATTTTACAAATAAAGAAACTGAGCCAAACATGGTTAGTGACTTGCCCAGAGTCATACAGCTATTCTGAGGCCAAATTTGGACTAAGAAAGGGAAGTCTTCCTGATTCCAAGTCTAGAATTCTATCACCGAGACACCCCTCACAGCCTCTATAAATTATGATATTATTCAATTCTGTAGTGAGACTATAGTAATTCTCTGTTAGGGACCCTATGGCTATTTCTGAATAAGAAAAGCAAGGTTATCATAGGATTTAGGGCGCTGGTTCCCAAACTTTTTTGGCCTACCGCCCCCTTTCCAGAAAAAAATATTACTTAGTGCCCCTGGAAATTATGAAACTATTTCTTGAACTCAGAATAGAATGTAATACAAAAAAAGTGTGGCCATTACCACTTCCCTGGATTGCTGCAGCTCCCACCAGGGGGTGGTGGCGCCCACTTTGGGAATCACTGATTTAGGGGATGGGGACCAAAGGGAATAAATATGTGTAAAGCACTTATTATCCCAAGTGCTTTTTATAAATATCATCTCATTTGATCCTCATGACAACTCTGACAGATAGGTGCTATTATTATCCCCGTTTTATAGTCAAAGAAACTGAGGCAGAGAGAGGTTTGTAACTTTTCTAGAGTCACAAAGCTAAGACCAAATTTGAACTCAGGTCTTCCTGAATTCTATGCACTGGGCCACCTAGCTAGCTGCCTTGAGGGAGACTCCTACATATAGAAATAAATATAAATATAAATATATACAATATAAATATAAAGTGAATAAAGACAAATGTAGGAAGTAATCAAATACAAAGATTTGGAGCTGCATCTGACAGTAGAGATGAACTAGTTCAATACCTTCATTTTGCAAATGGGGAAACTGAGTCCTGGAACGGTTAAAGCTTCCCCAAGGTCACGTAGGTTAAGTAAGTACCGGGGCCAGCATTTGGTTCTCCTAATATTGCTGCCATCTTTCATCTCTTTCTGAGCCACCATAGATGTACCCTGGGCTTTTCCACCTGGGCATGTCCCAGCCTGTGGCTGCTTGGAACACAATACCCCATTGCTCCAAGTGTCTTTTCCTTCTGTGGGCTGCTGGCCTCCTCACACTGACAGTGAATAAACAAAGCTGCTCCCAAGGGCAACCTCCAGCTACTCAGAGTATTTGCCAAAGGAGCAGTCGATCCAACCCCGCTCCCCTCAAATGACAGAGAAACGGAGCTACTTAGCCCATGTCAGTTAAACGGCTGCATCTCCCTTTGGGGAAGTGCTTGCTGTGGTTTTTATTGGAGCTGGTGATGATTGGACTATTTCTGATGCTCTGGTGCCCGAGGAAGAGGAGAAGGAGGAAGAAAAGCCAGTTTCCTTGGCTACGTTAGAACTTTGACAGTTAAGGTGCTTATCTTGAGGTGGCAGAGGGAGAGAATTCTAATCCCACTGTTTTTAATGATTTTAAAGGCACCTGGCATGAAAGAACTCTGTCAACTTTAACGTCCTCCAGAAACGTGAAAAGTAATCATGATTATTATTAATATAATATTCTAATATGTTACTCTATGGAGTACTGGAGGTTAGGGGAGGGGGAGTGGAAAAGGTAGAATCTGAGTCGAGCCTTGAAGGAGGAAAGGCGGACAGAAAGGAGGAGGAAGGGTGTCGGGAGGGAATGATAATTTCATGCAAATATAATGATTTTCATGTAATCACTGACCTATTTAGAATGATTCATTCTTCACAGAGAGTGGACATCGTCCTATGGCGTCTCCAGGAAAGAATGGATCTTCCACGCATTGTCATTATTAGGAAATGAATCCCCAGGATATTTTGGTAACTTCTCTTCCCGCTTTGCCCCCCCCCCCCCCTTTCATCATAAATAATAAAATATGGGGAAAAAATTTCAGGCTGCTGAAATACAGGCAGTTCATTAGAAGGCCCTTCGGCCGATGCTCACTCACCTAAGGAGGGCCCATTGGATGGCTTCTGTCCCAAGCCACAAAATACTTTGTTCACAAAATACTTAATTGCCTTCAGGGAGGCAGTGCGGTCTCATGGGAAGGCCATTAGACTTAGAATCAGAATCAGAAGGTCCAAATCTGAGTCCTGCCTCTCTTACTACTTACCAGGACTATGGGCAGCCCCTTCATCTCTATTTCCTCAACTGTAAAATGGGGATAATTCTGAATGTTGGAGAAACAAATACAAATATACTGTAGGCACTTAATAAATGTTTGTAGAATTGAACTATTAATGTAATACAATATTATATTATACTCATCTTGATACAGAGGTGCAGTAGTGGAATGAGAAGGGTGAAGATTGGACTTGTGACCTCAGTCTGTCTGCCAATGTACAGTAACACATTTTCCTCAATTTATCATTTTAGACAATTGCCTGAGCTATTAAGAGGTTAAGTGACTGGTCCAGGGTCCCACAGTCAGGATATATATATCAGAGGCAAGATTTGAATTAAACCATTAAACCAGAAGTGTAAACCAAGCATTCAGCCCGCAACACTCCCTGATGCAGTCCAAACCAGAAGAAAATGTAATTGAGAAATATTTAATAAAATAAATAAAAATACAATAAAACATTGATGATATCTTCTAATTAAAATTTTTTTTCTTTACTTTATTCCAATAACAAATTTACACATAAGTTTTCCAAGGTTACATGATTTGTGTTGTTTCCTTCCCCTCTTCCCAATCCCTCTGGGAGGTGACAAGCAATTCCACTGGGTTATAACATGTGTTAGATGATATCACATTTTAAAACTAAATCAATATGCCACCCTCAGTGATCCTTATGTATGGATTAGTGGTCCTCATTTCTATTTGAATTTGATACCATTGCCCTAAACTGAGCTGATTCTCTAGGGAAGACTTCTTGTTTGGTTGTTTTCAGTCATTTCTGACTCTTCTTGACCCCATTTGTGGTTTTCTTGCCAAAGATACTGGAGTGGTTTACCATTTCATTCTTTGGGTTATTTGACAGATAAGGAAACTGAGGCAAACAGGGTTAAGTGACTTGTTCAGAGTCACACCACTTTTAATTGTCTGAGGCCAGATTTGAATTCAGGAAGATGAGTCTTCCTGACTCCAGGCCTGGTACTCTATCCACCACACAACCTAGCTTCACCTGGGAAAGACTAGATCAGCAGAAGTCTTAAATGTTTACAGAACTCTGTAAATAATTCCAGAGCTCTGGATGAGTTCGAAACTGCCATTCCTCCTAACAATAGGGATGGCATATATTGAAGTCATCCTAACTCTTAACTTGATAAAACTTTAAATAAAAGACTGAACATTGAAGAAAAAAAAGGTAGAGTAGATCTCCAGAATGAGTACAATATTGTAAAAGTAAGGAGGGATCTGAATAATTTAGGAGTCATGATGGATGGTGGGAGGCGGGATCCGTAGAATCTCAGGGTTTAAAGCTGGAAATGATCATAGAGATTGTCTTGACTTATCTCTCTCATTTCACAAGGAGGGTCCAGAGGCCCAGAGAAATTAAGGCCATGTGGGGTGGTAGCCAGAGGGCTGGTCTTGGAATCTGGAAGACTTTGCTTCATGGCCTGCCTCTAACTCAGTGATTCCCAAAGTGGGTGCCACTGCCCCCTGGTGGGTGCTGCAGCGATCCAGGAGAGCGGTGATGGCCACACTTTTTTTTGTATTACATTCTATTCTGAGTTCAATAAATAGTTTCATAATTTCCAGGGGGTGCTAAGTAATATTTTTTCTGAAAGGGGGAGGTAGACCAAAAAATTTTGGGAACCACTGCTCTAACTTAATTTCTTAGCTCTGAGGTCATGGATAAGTCATTCAGCATCTTCAAACTTTAGCTTGCTTTTCTGTAAAATGGGTAAAATTGTAAAGTGTAATATCTAGGCTACAGGGCTATTGGAAGGATCGAATGAGATAACAGATATGGTGGCGAAACTTACCTTCCCTTATCATCTACTTATTGGTCCCAGTTTTGTCCTTTGGAGTCATTCGAGTTAATCTCACTCTTCCCAGTGGCAGCCCTTGAGGTATCTGAAGATGATGCTCTCATCCCTCAGTCTTCTTCCCCCTCCCAAGTCCTGGCTGCTTTCACATTGATACTCTATTACAAGCCCCCCTCCCCATTTGTCTTTTTCCCTCCATTATATGGGGTGGCGGATAGCTTGGACATGGTGGGAAATGTAATAGAAAATGTAATTCCTACTCAAAGTCTATTCCCCTATTACAGAAAAGAAGGAAGTCTTCCAGAAGAACTAGAAAAGGGAACTGAGACAAGAATAAATAATAGTTGACATTTCTATAACAATTTACCATGATCTCATTTGAGCCTTTCGTCCACCCTGGGAGGCAGGCAGGGGGTTCAGGTATTGTGGTCCCCATTTTTTGAGGAAGTTGGGACCCAGCATAGTATGGAAGGTCACACAGTAATGGCAGAGACAGGATTGGAACCTAGGTCTTCTGATTTCAGAGCAAATTGGTCCTACCACAGTCATGTCATACGATTAAAAAAAAAAAAAAAAAAAAAAAAAAAAAAGGAGATCGGATCCTGGATAGAATGAGGAAATCACAAGAGTCCTGGCCAAAAAATAAAAAAGGATTGGTGGCTCCCCGAGGCATAGCCTGGGGACCAGGTGAAATTAAATCTGAGAGGACACGTGTAAGCAAATAGCACGGACAGCAAACACATGCCTGATGGCGGGGACACTGAATTCCTGGGTCTCCTGGTAAAACAATTTCTCCTTTGAGCTTTTTGTCTCTAGGAGACAGGTGAAAGGGAAGGTCTCAGTGAGGGGCCACTCTCGGCTGCTGGAGGGAGCAGCTGGGATGTGGAGGATCAGCAGGTTCTGTGCCCTGGTCTGGGGTTTGGAGGAGTTAAATGCACAATCATATTGCAGAGCTGGATGATTACTTTGTCCAAACCCTACATGGTCCTTCAAGGTTAGGCAATACCATAATATAGTTTGCCTCCTTGGGCTTTATTTTCCTCATCTATAAAATGGGGGTAATAATACTTATTATACTGTGGACCTCACAGGGTTGTTGCAAGGATCAAATGAGATGATGGACGTAAAGATTTTTTGCAAATTACTACCGACACATCAGCTGTTATTATTTCTCATACAATTACCCTTTTCAAGTTCTGCCTAAAAGCCTGTTTTTTTTTCTCAACAATATCCTTGGCAAAGACACTGGAGTGGTTTGTCATTTCCTTCTCCTGATCAATTTACAGAGGAAATACTGAGGCAAACAGGGTTAAGTGACTTGCCCTGGGTCCTATAGCTGGGATGTGCCTAAGGCAGGATTTTGAACTCATGAAGATGAGTTCTTTTTAAAAATTTTATCCTTCTTACAATTGACTATGAAGTATTGGTTCCAAGGCAGAAGAGCAGTAAAGGCTAGGAAAACTGGGTTAAATAACTTGCCCAGGGTCACACAGCTAGGGAGTGTCTGAGGTCAAATTTGAACCCAGGACCTGCCATTTCTAGGCCTGGTTCTCTATCCACTGAGATACCTACCTGCCTCTTTCACCCTTTTGATAAAAAAATAATATTTCATCTGCCATGGCTTTCTGGGAGAAGATGGGGGAGGAATAGTGGTTGAAATTCTGGTGATGGAGAAAAACACCATTTCAATAAAATTTATTTTAAAAAACAAGCAAAAAATATCCTTGGCATAATAAGTAGTGGATAGATCCTTCCTAGCTTCTTTCAATGCACACTTCAGGGTCCATTTCCTGGTTCCTTTCTTGAGCCCTGAGTTATGAGTTTTCTCTCCCTCTTGAAGTTATTTTGTATTTACTTCTCTTGGTGATGCCATTTCCTTCAGGGCAGGAACTATTGCTGTTTTATCTCTTTTAGGCCAATTACCCACAATAATGTCTTGTACATAGTGTTTAATAAATATTTGTGGAACTAAACGTGTAGACCCCTTGAACTCACCACCCCCAGAGGGAGCCTCTTCCATTTTGGACAGAGTGCTGATCCTGGAGTTGGGAAGGCTTATCTTCCAGGATTCAAATCTGGCCTTGGACATCTTTTGGGGAAGTCACTTAAACCTTTTTGCCTCCATTTTCTCATCTGTCAAAATGAGCTAGAGAAGGAAATAGCAAACCACTCCAGTATCTTTGCCAAGAAAACTCCATATGGGGTCATGAAGAGTCACACCAGCTGAAAAAAGACTGAGCAAAATTCGTGACAATTATATGGAAATTTATCCCATTGAACCAAATTCTGCTTCCTTTTCTATTGGATCATAGTACCACGGCTTTAGAGTTGACATCTAGTCTTAGAAGCTATCTAGTCTAAATCTTCCATTTCACTGAGAGCTGAGGAAACTGCAGCTCAGGGATTTGCCCAGGATCCCCAAACCAATGAATGTCAGAGACAAGAATTGAATCAAGGTCTTCCTGATGAAGTCCAGCACTTTATCCAAGTGTCATGCTGAATCTCTAGTTCTGCCTTTTGGGATCAAACAAAAGGAATAGAATCCCTTTTCCCCATAAGGTCTTCAAATGATCAAAGATAACTCTTTTGCTCTTTCTTAGGCTTTTCTTTCTCTTCTAGGTACTAAATAAGCTCAATTTCTTCAAGTGATCCTCATTGGGGAGTGGAGTTTGATGAAGGGGAACCTCCTTCTTCATCATTCTCATCACCCTCCTATGAATTTGACAGTCTATCAACATCTTTCTTTAAATGTCATTGTTGGAACCAAACACAATATTCTACATATGGTCTGACTATGGTAAAGCCCAATGGCTCTCTCATCCTGAATGCTATTCATTCATTCATTTAGTTATTTTTCTTAAAACTCTTACTTTCTGTCCTAGGAACAAAACTAAGGAAGAAGGGCAAGGGCTAGGCAATTGGGGTTAAGTAATTTGCCCAGGGTTACATAGCTAGGAAATATCTGAGGTCAAATTTGAACCCAGGTCTCCCCAACTCCAGGCTTGGTGCTCTATCCTAGCATCTATGTTCCCCCGTGCTATTTATTTTCTATGACTGCTCAAGTTGGCATCACATTATTTCGTGCTATCACTTCATCCAATAGACCAACATTGAACTCAAAGTCCACTCAGAGCCTGGGAAAGTCCTTTGCATAGGTGGCTTTCAATCCTCACTGACTACCTTTGTATTGAGATCTCTCTGACACCGGTCAGTTAGTTTTTTGATATGGGTTGAAGCAGGCAGTGGCCACGTTGGGATGGATGGGATCCTAAACAAGCAAGTTACACGGTAGATATCTATGAGTTTTGACTATGATCGCATCATGCTGCCAGGGAGAACCTTCTTTCTGTTGAATTGGGTTGAGATGATGATGAACTCACACAAGAATAGTCATCGTGCCATGCTAATGGCTAATGTTTGTCATCTTCCTTTGAAGAGATGATAGGTTCATCCAAGTGTAACATTGATGAGGTTATTTCCTACACGCTCAAGAGATCCATTTGGGGTGGGGTGAGTTAAGATAATTTCTGAAAGCTCTTAAATCAAAGTTTAAATTTTTATATGAGGGATGAAAATGAAGGAAATGGTGTGTTTATAGTTAGAAAAGCACTAGTTTTAAGAGGTAAGAGATTCTTGTCATGGCTTTGCCATTAACTTAATTTTATTAATTATGTGTTTATAATTAATATAATATATAATTAACATTAATTAATGCCTTAATTTTAAGTCAGCCTTTTAAGCACTCTCCGAACCTCAGGGTCTTTCTCAAAATAATGTCTGAGGTCCCTTCCAACTTTGGTCTTGAATGTTTTTGTGACTCAGGGACCTTGAAGGGCTCTTCTAGGTCTGGTCTTGTTATATACCTTACTCCCCTATATGTATTATATGTAGTCTTTGATTTACTGACACTGGCCTCCTGGTTGGTCCACAAACAAGAAACTATTTCTTGGCTCCTTAGGCATTTTCTTTGGCTTTTCTCCATTCCTGGAACACTCTATCTCTTCTACTCCAACTATTGATCTCTCTGGCTCCCTTTAAGTTCCAACTAAAATTTTACCTTTTATAAGAAGCCTTTTGTCTTTCTGAAGCCCTTTTAATTCTGATGTATTCCATCTGTTAATTTTTTCCTATTTTCCTGTACATAGCTTGTTTGTACATATTTATTTTCATATTGTTTCCTCCACTAGATTGTAAGCCCCTGGAGGGCAGGGACTATCTTTTGGCTTTTTTTTTTTCATATCCTTAGTACATTGTCTGGCATATAGTAAATGCGTAATAAATGTTTACTATTTGATTAATTAGTTGAATATTATATGGACAGTGTGACATTATGAAAGGAACAATGGATTTGGAGGTGGAAGACCAAAGTTTGAATTTTGTCTTTGTTGTCCGCCATCTTTGTGTGGCTTTGAAACTCAGTTTGCTCCTATATAAAAAGGACACTGTAGCAGACATTTTAAGATTTGCAATATACTTTGCTCCCAACAATCCTGTAAAATCAGAAGCCAGTCTTACTGACTTTTGTTGTTGTTGTTGTTGTTGTTGTTGTTCAGAAATGTCCGACACTTCATAACTACATCTGGGATTTTCTTGGCAGAGAAACTTGAGTGGTTTGCCATTTCTTTCTCCATTTATAGAGAGGAAAATTAGAGGACTAATAAGATTTGCCTAAGTCTAACTCTCAGGGTGGCTGGAAGGATCAAAGTAGAGAGGGTATGTGTGGTGCTTTGTAAATGTTAAAGTACTATAAGGATAGTCATCATGAAACAACCACCACAGAGATGATGGTTTTCTGATCCTGTGATTCAGCCTGGCTTAGTCCATTTCAATCTTTGTGTCATCAAACTCTTTTTCTGCGATTGGAGCTGCATTACTCAAAACTTCTAATGATAACTACAATTTAAAAAAAATCTAAGCTTTCTAGAATACCTATTGATTTAATTTAGATAACCTTTCATGTCTGCCAACTGTACCCAGCCTAGCAATAAAATATATCTGCTGAAGGAAGGACTGTCTGTAGGCTGTGACGATGGTAAGCACAGAGAAAAAACTATCAGAGCATGGCAGGACAGCTGTGAGCTGATTATTTTTCTCCTGCTCTCCAATGATAATGACCAGACCCTAATAAATCCACTTGCTGACAGAGGAGCCATCTGAATGGGGGTAATGGAAACTATCCTTGTATCCTCAAGGGTGACTTTAGAGTATTCTCGGAAAGGTTGAGAGAAAGGGTCCAAGTAGGAAGAGGATCAGAAGTGCCCTGGAGAGCAAAACTAGGACCAGGAAGACAAATCAATAGGAGGAGAAATTTCTTAACCATTCCAGTTACCCAGATGTGGAAGGGGTAGTCTTGGGAGGTCGTTGCCTGTCACGGGAAGTCTTCAAGCAGAGGCCAGATGATTACTTGTCAAGATATTTTTAAAGTGACTTCTTGCTTCATATATGGGTCAGACTATTTGATTTCTTCTAACTCCAAAAGTCTATGATTCTGCGTTTCGGAAGAAATTCACTGTAGCTTTCAAAGAGAGAGCTGTAAAGGCCCTGAAAATAGAATAAAGCCAGATAATAGACTTTAGGATCATTTAGTCCAACCCTCTGACTTTACATATGTAGAAACTCAGGTCAGAGATGTAAAGTTACTTAACCAAGGTCACTTAACTAGTCAGTGTCCCATCCAGAATAAGATCTCCAGACTCCCAGCCCAGGATCCTTTATGATAAGTGGACCTGCATGAAAAGGGAGAGAGGAGCAGGCAAAGGCTCTTCCCCCTTTCCCCCCTTCCCCCCACTCCTTTCTCTCTCCATCTGTTGGAGGCTTGATTTTGGAGTCTGTGTGCACTCCAGGAAGATAGGAATGCCCGTTTCTCATTGACCTTCGCCCACAATCTCCCCCTTTTCCCCTTCCCCCAATCTCCTGGCCATTCCCATAGATTGATAGTTGTACCAGCTGATCTGGCAGCCTCCAATTGCCTTTCTTTGTTTAGACTGCAGCTTTGCCCTTTATTTCCTTCTTCCCCAGGCAGGTGGTGTTTACTCTAACTGCTCAGCTGTTCTTCCTCCCAGAATGGTGACAAAGCCTGTGGTTGGGTTGTTATTTATTTTCTCTACCTGGACCCATTTCATGAATGGAGAGGAAGCCTGGGTATGACCCCATGCCTAGCCTCTGGCATTGCCCATAATTGGTGCTTTGGGTGGCTAAGTTTCTAGACTGGGCCCCAGGGCCAATGCTCCCATTACCATTCCAAAGGTTTGGCCAGAGATTTAAATCTCTGTATCTGTTGGTCTGTCTGTCTATCCATCACCTATCTGTCTATCTATATTTGTTTATCTGTCTGTATGTCTAATCATCTATTTTCCTATCTATAGTTATCTATATTTCTACCTACCTATTTACCTACCTACCTATATATCTGTCTGTCTGTCTATCCATCTACCCATCTGTCTCTGTCTATCTCTGTCTATCTTTCATCTATTTAACACCTGTCTGTCTGACTCTCTATCTCTCTATCTTGTCTATCATCTATCTCTGTTTATCTGACTATCCTTCTATCTATTTATAGCTCTATCTCTATTTGTCTGTCTATCTATCTGCCTGCCTGTCTGTCTGTCTTTCTATTTATCTCTCTCTCTCTCTTTGCCTGTCTATCTATCTGCCTGTCTATCTATCTGCCTGTCTATCTGCCTGTCTATCTATCTGTCTATCTATCTATCTATCTATCTATCTATCTATCTATCTATCTATCTATCATCTATCTATCTATCTATTTGTCTGTCTGTCTGTCTTTCTATTTATCTCTCTCTCTCTTTGCCTGTCTATCTATCTATCTATCTATCTGTCTGTCTATCTATCTATCTATCTATCTATCTATCTATCTATCTATCTATCTATCTATCTGTCTATCTGTCTGTCTGTCTGTCTGTCTGTCTGTCTGTCTGTCTGTCTGCCTATGTCTATCTATCTATCTCTACCCCACCTCTGAATCTATATCTCAATCTCTTTCCTCTCTCTATTACTCTCTGACGGTGACTCTCGATGTCTCTGTCTCTTTGTTTTTGTCTGTATGTGCCTCTTTCCCCTTCTTCCTCCCCTATGCTGCTTAGGAGAAAGGGACTTGGCCCAGTTTGTGGTGTCCCACTCTCTCCCCTCCTCAGGCTACATTAAGTCCAGTATAGAAGATCTCATTAAGCAGCCAACCCAGCGGCGCCCTTCCCTCAACCTCCATCTCCCATGTTCATGGCACACTAAGGTTTGATTGAGCGACGTATAGGAAGCTGTTGTACTGGAACATGGAGTAGGAGATGTGCCAGGTCAAACCCCCCTCCTCCAGGAGCTCCTCTCTCCCCTCATCTGCAGCTCTTTGGCATCCAGTTGGGGACTTCCTAGTGACAGAGCACTTTCTGTGGAGTCATCGTTCTGAGAGAGATATTGGGAGGCTATCCCTCCTGCCACCTTGAGGCAGAGCGACAATCATGGACTCCTAGAATATCTGAGCTGGAAGGAACATACGATGACAATTCATATTTATATAGTGTTTAAGGTTCACCAGATGCTTTCTGTACAACAAACTTGTGAAGCAGAGGACAGATTAGCAGAGCTGGAAGGGACTTTAGAGTGCTGTCTATTAGAGATAAAAATAACTAGCATTATGTACAGCGTTTTCAAGTTTGCAAAACACTTTTTATATGTCTCATTTGGTGCTAGGATTAATCCCATTTTACAGATAAGGAAATTAAAGCTAAGAAGGGTTAAGTGACTTACCCTAGGTCACCCATTCGAACCAAGATTTGAACTCAGATCTTCCTAACTCCAGCACCAATATAATCTATCCACTGGGCCATCTAGCGACTTCTAAAGTGTGTGAGATGAAAGGGGCCTTAGAATACACAAGGTCAACCCTGAGGCAGGGGAACAGGGACCATCGGAATGAGAAGGGGCCTTAGCTTTGGTATTATCTAGTCCGTGAAGGCTTACCTCCTTTTGTGACATAGATCACCCCTTTGGAATTCTGGAATTCTATCCACCCTTTCTCAGAACAATGTTTTTAAATAACTGAAGGAAATACTAAATTTCAGCTTGAAGTGAGTGAAAAGAAAGATGCCATTTTTTTCCCCTCTCATCCAAGTTTACAGATTCCCCGAAATCCATCCAGGGATCCTCAGTCAAAAACTCCTTCATTTTCCAGATGGAGAGACTGATCCCCAAAGAGGGAAACTGACTTTTTCTAGCAAGGAAGAATAGCAACCCCTAACGACTAAACCACCTGGGATAAGCCCAGGGGGTAAAGGCTTCATGATATATTCATTTATTTATTATTCATCTAAGGAATGCCTGAGACATGTAGGTCCTACGCTAAGTCACCGGAGAGGGGAATTTTGGATAGACTGAATATATTCCTGCCCTCGAGAAGCTTCCATGCTAGTTGGGCAGAGCAGACACATAACCCTGTAAAGGTATTATTTTGTATTCTTGGATGCCAGACGTGTCCCAGAGATCCTTGGAGGTCTGAGGGGAGCTGGGTCGTGGGAGAACACTTAATGAAGATCCGGGCCTCGAGCTCGCCGCGGAGGGGTGAGTAGGACCTGGCCGGGCCAACCGAAGGAGGAAGGGCATTTCAAAGAGGGCGAACCGGTGTTGGCAGAGGCGGCAAATACCAGAGCTAATTGCAGCTTTTCAGTTGGTCTGCCTCTCCCGTTCCCTCTCCATTCCCAGGGAACGTCTTCATGCCTCCCTTTGGGAGCCTCGTGGCCAAGCGCCCCCGCCAGGCACCGCGGCTGACATAGAGCACGCCCTTCCGATGCGAGCTTCGACTCCGGCCGAGTGTAAATACTGCACAGGACATGCCAGAGGTCTCTCCCACCCCCCCTCTCCATCCCCGTTGTAAAGACTCTGGTATGTCAAAATCTGTCAAACAATTTCTCCTGCCAGGTTTTTACAAGAATCTTACTTGATGCCAATGGCCAAATACCCTCTTAAAACAATACTCGATGAGGTATTACATATACTCTGTGCTGGCAGTATTGTCTGCACACCATATATAGACAAAACCTCGGGAAACCCCAAGCCGGGCCGGCCTGGGGAGGATGCAGCAGGCAGGATCTGGGGCCCCGCAGCAGAGAGCTCCGGGGATGCTCTGTTTATTCTGGGCATCTCGCTCCACGACATACCACACGAGGTCCAACATGGGCCTCCACCAAGCCAGAGAGGCTCCCCAGAGGAAGAGTAGTGAATGGGTTTGGGGCTTGCTGGGAGCCGGGTGACCTCATTCCAGGACGCTTCCCAAGACACTAGAACGTGGTAAGCAACAACACAGCCCCCACAATCACAGCGTCCCATCGCAAACCAGGCAGAGGCAGGGGATGACCAAATAAGGGCCTTTAGTGCTTTGCTGGATATAATCAAATAGTGTAGTAGGATTATGATATGTACTTCTGGTTGGAATTTCCTCCCCCCCCTCCCCCCCCCCGTGGAAATCTTTTAAAGCTGTTTTGGACAAGTTATTTAAGTCCACACCAAACTATATCCCTCGGTGGGTCTCCAGAAAGGGGAGATACCAGTCAGCGTACTCGAACTTGATATCACTGTTTCAACAAATATTTAATGGAATGAAATTAAAACCCTGGAGTCCACCTAGCCCCAGCTCTCAGTCAGAAAGGGTGGTTTAGTGGAAAGATGACTGGAGGTCAATCAGATGATCTGGGGTGAGTTAGAATTAATAGCTCTTGCTATTAATTCTGTGACCCTGGATAATGAAGAAGACTGGAAACAGAAGGACCTGGGTTTGAATCCTACCTCTGACATTTTGCATACATTTTGCAGGGATTCCATGCTGCCATCTCTACATTACAGACACTTACTCCCTGACATTCCACCCTTCAATTTCCAATTTCTATTTCCAATTTATTTATTTATTTATTTATTTATTTTTTAAACCCTTGTACTTCGGTGTATTGTCTCATAGATGGAAGAGTGGTAAGGGTGGGCAATGGGGGTCAAGTGACTTGCCCAGGGTCACACAGCTGGGAAGTGGCTGAGGCCGGGTTTGAACCTAGGACCTCCCGTCTCTAGGCCTGACTCTCACTCCACTGAGCTACCCAGCTGCCCCCTATCCAATTTATTTTTTAAACCCATACCTTCTGCCTTTAATTTAAAAAATAAATTAAAAATAAAAACCAATATTGGTTCTAAGGCAGAAGAGCATTAAGGGCTAGGCAATGGGGTTCAAGTGACTTGCCCAGAGTCACACAGCTGGGAAGTGTCTGAGGCCAGATTTGAACCTAGGACCTCCCATCTCTAGGCCTGGCTCTCAATCCACCGTGCTACCCAGCTGCCCCCTATACTTCCAATTTGGAAGAAATGTTCTATACTAGGAGTCAGAAAGACCCAAGTTTGAGTCCCAGTGCTGCTACTTCCAACTGTGTAACTCTGTGCAAATTGTTGACTCCTATAAGCCTCAGTTTCTTATTCTGTCTACATTTATATTACCTCTGGTACATGGTGGGGCTCTTGTGAGGAAAGAGTTTTTTAAACCTCAAACTGCTCATGTAATATTCAATTTGAAACTTTTAGAAATCAGCTCGGAGAAAGACATTCAGAATTCTGAATGGGGCTGCGAAGACAAGATGAATCATTCTCCGTCTGGAACAACCAGTCCACGCTGAAAAAGTGTGATGAGAATATCTGCTCTTGCCAGACTCCCAGCACCTCCTGAACACCTCTGGTCATCCATCCCTCATCCCGTTGTTTGTGCTGCCCAGCAGCAAGGAGGCCCCCCAGACTCCTCTCCAAGTTGTCTAAGAGAGTCAGTGGGGAGCAGCTGGGGTCTTTTCTGTCTCTAGAGGCAGTATGGAGGTGGGGAAGAAGGACCAGGCTACAAGTCAGGAGTTGTTGTTGCTGTTGTTCAGTCGATTCTAGCCACATCCAACTCTTCGAGGCTCCATTTGCAGTGTTCTTGGCAAAGATACTGGAGTGGTTTGCCATTTCCAGCTCATTTTACAGATGAGGGAACTGAGGCAAATAGGGTGAAGTGACTTGCTCAGGGTCATCCAGGTGGTAAGTGTCTGAGGCCCGATTTAAACTCAGGAAGATGAGTCTATTTTGCTACCTATATGAACTTGGGCAAATTTATAACCACAGTATTTATTTAGTTTTTAGGATTGTGGAAGGAAAACTATGTAAATATAAATAGATAAATATAGATAAATATAAATAGTATCATGAGATTTAGCATGGGAAAGGACCTTTGAGTTCATATCTAGTTCAACTGTCCATTTTTTTTTAAACCCTTACCTTCTATCTTAGAATCAATACTGTGTATTAGTTCCAAGGTAGAAGAGTGGTCAGGGTTAGGCAATGGGGGTTAAGTGACTTGCCCAGGGTCACATAGCTAGGAAGTGTCTGAGCCCAGATTTGAACCCAGGACCTTTCTTTTCTGGGCCTGGCTCTCAATCCACTGAGCCACCTAACTGCCCCCAACTTTCCATTATTTATGGTTAGAAAGGACCCTAAAGGACCTATAATCCCTGCAGCTGGGGAGGCATAAGATTTCACAGAGATAATAAATCCAAATTGGAAATTGGAAATACAAATTGGAATTGAAGGATGGAGGGTCAGCTGGTAAGTATCAGAGGTGGGATTCAAACCCAGGTCCTCCTGACTCCAATATTCTTTATTGTCCAAAGCCACAAAGTTAGGAGCATGACCTAATCTCCACCCAAGATCTTCTGATTGAACTCCAGTTATCTTTCCACTGAATTACACTTTCTGACCAAGAGTTAGGGCTAGGTGGACTCCTGGGTTTTAATTTCTTTCCTTTAAATGTTGAAACAGTGATCGTTGTGGGCTGAAGACTCTATGCTAGGTGTCTAGGGAACATACAGAGTTTAAACAGGACACGGCTCTTGCCCTTTTAGTTGGGGTATAAGACACAGAGAGCTACAATGCATGCATTACATGATCATTAAAGTGAGGAGGTGCAAAGCAGAATACTATGGGAATTTAAAGGGAAGGCTATTAACAATAAAGCAAAGGTATCAAGACAGGCTTCTTGGAGGAGGTGGTGTTTGAACTGGTCTTTAAGAAATAGGTAGGAATTTCAAAGGGGAAGAGGGAGATCAGTCTGAGAAAATGACCAACCCAGGTTGGTCACTTTTTTTTTTTAGCCCTTACCTTCCATCTTAGAATCACTACTATGCGTTGGTTCTAAGGCAGACGAGCAATAAAGGTTAGGCAATGGGGGTTAAGTGACTTGCCCAGGGTCACACAGCTAGGAAGTGTCTGAGTCCAGATATGAACCTAGGACTTCCCATCTCTAGGCCTGGCTCTCTATCCAATGAACCACCCAGCTGCCCCCACTTTGGTCACTTTTTAAAAAGAAAGACAAATACAAAGGAAGGAACCCCATTTTGGCAGCTTCATCCTCCCCTCAAAAGTGTTTCAACAGGCACTATATTTAAGCAACCGAGGGGAGATTTGTTTTTACAGATTAGAGATCAGAGAAATCATTAGACTCCTGTTTTTAAACTGCCCTCCCCTGCGGCATCCCTTGGATGTCCAGCGAGTGTGATTGGTAAGAGTCGGGGCTGGGGAGGACTTCCTGGGACATCATGAGGGATAGCTGGAATAGGCTCCTTCCTCCAGGATTGGAGATATGAAAAAGTGAGCCTAATCTTTGCAAGAGAAGATCAGCCCTGACCTTGTGTGTTCCTGCACTCCTGATAACAAGCTTGTCATTAGGGAGAAAGAGAAAGTTTCAAGAGGTTCCCTCAGGAGTTTGGACCCCTAAGCCCTGCTACAACCCGGCTACTGTCTTGGTTTCTACACAGAGATGTTTTTCATGCTATCATAGGGAGCCACTATCAATTTTATGATGAATAGCTCTGCCATCCCTCCATTTTCAGGTTTGATCCCCAATCTACGCCCCCCATTACCTCCATTTCCTTTGATTTTGCTGAGAATTCATCTTTGCTCTCGCTGTCGGGAGAGGGGCTGAGGATTACTCTCTAGCCCAGCTGCTTAGGCAGAGTGCTCTAGAAACAAGTGTCTCCACAGATCTCTATGAACAAAGTCAGCATGATGTAGTGGATAGCACGCTGGGCTTAGAGGCAGAGAAACCTGGGTTCAAATTCTAATTCAGATTCTTTCTACTTTGGTAAGTCATTTAACTGCTTTCTGCCTTAGTTTCCTCTTCTGTAAAATGAGAAATAGCTTCTGAGATCACTTTCAGATTTAAACCTAGGATCCTATCATTTATGGCATGGGGGAAAGTGGATTCTTTTCTTTTCTTTTTAAAAAATTTTTATTTTGAATATTTCTTCTAGTTACATATTTCATGTTCTTTCCCTCTCCCCCAAACCCCACTAACCCCCCTTAGTGGATACACAATTCCACTGGGTTTTACGTGTATCATTGATCAAGGCCTAATTCCATATTATTGATAGTTGGACTAGAGTTAGCGTTTAGTGTCTACATCCCCAATAATATCCCCATCAACCCATGTGTTTGAGCAGTTGTTTTTCTTCTGTATTTCTCCTCCCACAGTTCTTTCTCTGAGTGTGGCTAGTTTTCTTTCTCATAAGTCTCTCAACCTTGCTCTGGATTCTTGCATTGCTACTAGTAGAGAAATCCATTACGTTCAATTGTACCACAGTGTATCAGTGGATTATTTTCTTATTTGGAAAATCAAACCTTATCCTCTTGAAAATGTTTTCCTGCTTGCTAACTTGAGCAATCATTTTATATTTTTCATTCTTTTCACTTCCAAACTTCTCGAATAAATTGCCAACATACAACTCCTACTTTCTCATGAACTACCATCTCTTTAACCCCTTGCCCTTGGGTTTTAGTCACAAAATACCAACTGTCAGAGCTAGAAGGAGCCAAGGTCTAGTTCTAGACTTCTGCCTGGACAGAGCACATCAGAAACATGTTCTAACTTCATCCCTTTTAATTCCTGAGTCTAGCAATCAAACGAATTCTATTTCTGCCTCCTGCTCCTACTTGAAACATTCTGTCCTAACAATGGGTTCAAAATCTCCTTCATCCTGTTCATTTCACAGGAATTTTTGTGGAAAGAAATCTTTACCTTGCCTAGGAAACTGACCATGAAGGAAATTGGATATAAAATGCTTAAAGTTTTTTTTTTTTTTTGCATTTTCATTCAAGACTTAGAAGACATTGATGACAAACATTTAACCAGATATATTGTCCCTAGAGATAAATGATCAAAAGATACAAAGAGGTAGTTATCAAGGAAGAAAGACAAATTATCAATAGCCCTATGGGGGGGGGAACATGTTCCAAATCACAAATTAGAGAAATGTACATTGAAACAACTTTCAAGTTCCCCTTCACACTATTTGTAGAGATGACCAAAAAGGAAAATGACAGTTGTTGGAAGGACTGAGGGAAAACAGACACAGCAATGCTGTCAGTGGGTCTTTGAATTGGTCCAATAATTCTGGAAAGTAATTTGGAAGTATGCCCAGAAAGTCACTAAACTGTGCATAGTCTGACATGGCAATACCACTATTAAACCTATACTCCAAAAAGATAAAAGAAAGAGGGAAAGAGCCTATATGTACAAAAAATATTTATAGAAGCTCTTCTTGTTATAACAAAAAACTGGAAATTAAATAAGTAGTTATCAGTTGGGAACTGGCTGAATAAATTATGGTATTTAAAGGTAATGAAATATTGTTATGCTTTAAAAAGTGATGAAATCACCAGTTTCAGAGGAATCTGGAAAGATTCACATGAGCTGTTGTGGAATGAAGTGAGAATCCAAAGAACAATTTAAACAATAATATTTTAAAATTTGAAAGAATTAAAAACGGATTAATGCAATAACCAAACATGGTTCCAGAGAAGAGAATAGATGATGAAGCATGACAACTTTTCTGAGGGAATATATGGACTCGGATGAATAGAAAAAAAATTTTTCAGACATAGTTGATATAGGAATTTATTTTGTTTAAGTGGATATTTGTTATAAGGGTTTCCTTTTCCTTTTCCTTTTTTTTTTTCCAGATTGAGGGAAGGATTTATGGGACAAGGAAGACAGTGACATAGTTGTCCTCCAAAATGAAAAGAATAATAATAGTTAGCATTTATGAAGTGTTTTAAAGTTTGCAAAGAAATACATATATATATATAAATTTATATATTTAAATATGTATGTATTTATAAATATATATACATACATATATATGTATATATATGTATAAAATTACTCATCACAACAATCCTGTAGCTAGATACAGTTGTCATCCCTATTTTCCAGAAGAAGAAACAGGCTGAGAGAGTGTAGGTGACTTGTTCAAGATCACATAGCTAGTGAATGTCTGAGGCAACATTTGAACCTAGGTCTTCCTGTCTCTAAGACGAACACTCTATCCATTATGCTAATGAATTAAAAAAAATACAAAGAAGAGAACAGAAGGAAAACCAGGAAGAAATATAGACAAGAAGGATAGCTTTGAAAGTTACACATAGATTTTATTATATATTTAAAAGGGAAAGCAAACTGTACTAATTAGAAATTTATATTTCCTTATACAATCCTATTTTTCTTTCTACTTTTAATATGGAAGTGCTAATTTTATTTGGTGTTTGTTAAATTCAGAATAAATTAAATAAAATTTTAAGACCAAAAAAAATGACCTCTTGGCCATTAACCAAATGTGTGCAGTTCTTTGTGGGGGGTTCCTTTCATGAGAATTTAAGCTCTTTCTGGAGCTATGCCTAAATATTGTGGACACCTCAGAAACATTTGAGCCCTTTAAGATTTTCTGACCCTGGGGGCAGCTGGGTAGCTCAGTGGATTGAGAGCCAGGCCTAGAGATGGGAAGTCTGGGATTCAAATCTGGCCTCAGACACTTCCCAGCTGTGTGACCCTGAGCAAGTGACTTAACCCTCATTACCTAGCCCTTACTGCTCTTCTGCTTTGGAACCAATACCCAGTATTGATTGAAAGACAGAAAGTGAGGTTAAAAAAAACAACAAAATGATTTTCTGATCCTCAAATCACTTCAAAGAGAGGCAAAAATCCAGGGGAATTAAAAATTCTCTAGATTTTTCAATGAGAGATGAATAGTTTAAAATTAATTCTCAGGGTATGTTGAATAAGAAAGCTCTGTCACTGTGTGAACTCATATTTTCCTCAACAGAAAGTGTGTTCTGGCTGCGTTTGAATCCCAGCTCCAGAGCTTACCAAATATATGACCATTGGCAAGTCATTTGACTTGTCTAAACCTTAATATTCTGTTCTATAAAATAGAGATAATGAACAAATAATACCCACCAGAGGTTGTGAGAAGCACATTAAAAAAAAACACAAAAATATCTTCTGTCTTTTAATGAATACTAAGTATTGGTTCTAAGGCAGAAGTAAGGGCTAGGCAACTGAGGTCAAGTGGTTCCCTCACATCATACATCTAGAAAGTATCTGAGGGCGGATTTGAACCCAGGACTTCCTATCTCTAGACCTGGCTCTCTGTCTCCTGAGTCAGCTAGTTGCCCCTGAGGAAAGCATTTTGTGAACCTTATAACACTATAGAATTAGTGACTATTTATTGAGTGAGTAATTTCTTAAGCCCTAAAAGAGACATAAAAGTTTATGTAAGACACCACCTCTACCTCATGATCTAGTAGGAATATATTCACAACTACTTGAACAGAGATGAAACAAAGGAAAGTTTATGTTTTCACCAAGTGTATACTTGTTCCTTTAGGAATAACATTTTTCTTGATACCCTAGGCTCCAAGAATTGTTCCTGATAGCACGGTGCCGAGACCTTGAATTTCCCTTAGAACATTACACAGACTACAGAATGGAATAATGGCTAAGAGCTATGAGAGCAGAGTGCCCCAAACCATGGAGATTTTGTCCTGTTTTCCCCAGTTTGTAGATGAGAACTTGGGGAATAGTTATTGAGAACTTAAAAAAACAAACTTCCAATTAGTCATTCTGATTAAATTATCTTGGCAATTCTATGGTGTTGTTTGCCTAAATTTCTTTTTTTTTAAACCCTTAACTTCTATGTATTGGCTCATTGGTGGAAGAGTGGTAAGGGTGGGCAATGGGGGTCAAGTGACTTGCCCAGGGTCACACAGCTGGGAAGTGTCTGAGACCGGATTTGAACCTAGGCCTGACTCTCAATCCACTGAGCTACCCAACTGCCCCCCTGCCTAAATTTCTGACAGTTTGGCACACTAACACATAGACAGGGAGAATGGAGAGTGGATAGGATGTTGGATTTGGAGTCAAGAATACCCACATTCAAGTCTTGTTTTGGACACTTACTAGCTGTGTGACCCTAAGCTAATCACATAACTTATTTCTTCATCTGTAAAATGGGGATAATAAAAGCATCTCCTTGACTGAGTTGATAGGAAGATCAAATGAGTTAACTTATATAAGGCCTTTTGTGAATTTGAGAGCATTAATGTTGAGGGAATAACTGATAACAAAAACACCATTGCTAAAGACCAAGAACTCTGACGGATGTCACAACTTGATAATTATAATGACCAACCACAATTCTAGAGGAGTAATAAGGAAGATCTGTATTGCCTGACTGCTGACTAAAAGGTGATGCATTTATGATGTTAAATAAAGAGCAGATTTGGGTCATTTCTCAATTGATAAAAAAAATCAAAGGATATGAATAGGCAGTTTTCAGAAAAAGAAATCAAGGCTCTCTATAATAACATGAAAAAATGCTCAAAATTGCTCTTGATTAGAAAAAGGCAAACCAAAACAACTCTGAGGTATCATCTCACACCTATCAGATTGGCTAATATGACAGAAAAAGAAAATAATAAATGTTGGAGGGGGTGTGGCAAAATTGGCACACTAATGCACTGCTGATGGAGTCGTGGACTAACCCAACCATTCTGGAGAGCAATTTGGAACTATATCCAAAGAGCGATTAAACTGTTCATACCCTTTGACCCAGAAATATCACCACAAGATCTGTATCCCACAGAGATTTTTTAAAAGGGAGAAAGGACCCATTTGTATAAAAATATTTTATAGCAACTTTTTTTGTGGTGACAAAGAATTGGAAACTGAGGGGACATCCATCTATTGGGGAATGACTAAACAAGTTGTGGTATATGATTGTAATGGAATACTATTGTGCTATAAGAAATGACAAGGATGATTTCAGAACAACCTGGAAAGACCTACGTGAACTGATACAAAGTGAAATGAGCAGAACCAGGAAAACATTGTGCACAATAACAGCAATATTATATGATGAACATTTATGAATGACTTAGCTATTCCTAGTAATGTAGTGATCCAAGAAAATCCTCAAGGACTCATGATGAAAAACATCATTTGCTTCCAGAGAAGGAACTGATAAGAGTCTGAAAGTACAACAAGACATAGCCTGTCTCACTTTATTTATTCACTGTTCAAGGTATCTTTCACAAAATGACTCATATGAAAAGATGTTTTACACTATTACATATGTGAAATCTATATCAGATTGTTAATTGTCTCAGAGAAGGGAGAGAGGAGGGAAAGAGGGTGAGAATTTGGCTCAAACTTAAAAAAAAGGTTTAAAATAGTTTTTTAAATGTAGTTGAGGAAAAAAATAAATCTTTCATTTATATATTTATTTATTATTATTACATTATATATATCATAAAATATTTAGTTTATTTAATTATTTAAAAAAAGATAGCACATTTAGGAATGCAGGCAAGGTGGAAATTGATTTTGATTTTATTTGAAATATTTTATTTTTTGTTGTCAATATTTTGTGGGAACATTTGGCATTTTGAGGAAGACCAGGTATAGGATTGTCCTTTTCTTTATTTTTCATGTAACCTTTGATAAAATCTCCAGGATACAATTTTTTGTCTTATTTGATCTTCATTTATTTTATTCATATCTTTTAAATTTTATTTGATTAGATTAAAAAAATATATGTTACAAAATTCTCTTAGCCATAATTGTGAAAGATAAAAACAAAACCACAAACAGCTCAGTATGTCTGTAGATCCCAGTTGCTCTGAGGACCTCAGTTTCATTTTGGGATGGCTCCAACCATGTAGGCTATGCTCGCTAGAAGATAGCTTTCACAGACATGAATCCATGTCCATGAAGATATAATGTTTGTTTGTCTTATGGATAATACTATGATATATGCTAATATAGGTTGTCAGGGGAAAGTCAGAGAAGTCATATTTAGTTATCCTACTTGACATCATAAGAAAATGAGGCAGGACCAGTCTTGCTGGGGTTTTGAAGCAACCCGTGGGGACTTTAACAGGGTAAATCATTTCCCCAGTCTGGGTTTTAATTTTCTCTCCGGTAAAACAAGAGAATTAGACTCCATTTTCTAATTTGTACAATAAAGAATCTGGACTAGTTGATCTTTAATGTCATTTCCAATTCTAAATGTTCTGATTCTTTGATCTTGTTTATGACCTGTGACAAGATGAGAGGAAAGACTGAGCTCTGAGCATGGAAGGGACTTATAGAACATAGGACTGGAGGCTAGAACTGGAAGGGACCTCAGAGAATATTTTGGTCAATAGCTTCATTTTACAAGTAAGGAAACTAAGCCTAGGGCAAGATGATGTCTGAGAACCTGAAACTCCAAGCTCTCTTTCTGTAATGTCTTTTCTTGTGCATTATGTCTATTTGCAGGACCTCCTCTCTGTAGAATCCTTACATGGAGACTTTGGCTAGAACCAGAAGGCCAGTAGATCGCATTAGCCTGTCTGGGCATCATCTGCTCTTCAGTCTGTGCCATAGCTTCAAAGTGGTTGGGGGGGGGGTCAGAGAAGAAGGCACAGAGGGAGTCATGGGGTATCTCTTTGGCCCTGGATGAAGATTCTCCACTAAGTCTTCCTTCTCTGTTCTAGTAACCTTGACCTGGCATCTCCAATAGCCTGGAAATAATATTTTTAAATTAAGCTGCTGGTTTTTATCAGAATCTGTGTATGTGATGCCCTTCAACTGGGGAATGGCTAAACAAATTGTGGTATCTGTTGGTGATGGAATACTATTGTGCTCAAAGGAATAATGAACTGGAAGAATTCCATGTGAACTGGAACAGCCTCCAGGAACTGATGCAGAGTGAAAGGAGCAGAACCAGGAGAACATTGTACACAGAGACTGATATACCGTGGTAAAATCAAATATAATGGACTTCGGTACTAGCAACAGTGCAATGACCCAGGACAACTATGAGGTACCTATGAGAAAGAAAACTAGCCACATCCAGAGAAAGAACCATGATAGTAGAAACACAGAAGAAAAACAACTGCTTGACCACATGGGTCGATGAGGATATGATTGGGGATGTAGACTCTAAACGATCACCCTAGTGCAACTATCAATAATATGGAAATAGGTCTTGATTAATGACACATGTAAAACCCAGTGGAATTGCTCATTGGCTATGGGAGGGGTATGGGAGGAGGAGAGGGAAAGAACATGAATCATGTAGCCATGGAAAAATTTTCTTAATCAATTAAATAAAATAAAAAATCTATGTGTATATAAATACATATATATGTTAATATATTATATATACACATATTAATATAGTATAGATATAGATATACACATATGAATATATTACACTCACACATAGGTACATATATACACATGCACATATATATATATATATTTTATTTTCCCCCCTTCAATACTCAACTTTTTAAATAAAAACCTTACCTTCTTTCTTTCTAACAACTCTAAGACAGGAGGGCAAAGGCTAGGTAAATAGGATCAAATGACTTGCCCAGGGTCACACAGATAGAAAGCGTCTGAGGCCTGATCTGAACCCAGGTCCTCCCAATTTCAGGTCTGATGCTCTATCCAGTGTGCCACCTAGCTGCCCCTTAACTAACTTTTAATATTAGAGACACTTATAGATAAGATATGAGGGAAGAGAGAGAGAGATGGGAGGCAAAGGGTGGATAGTTTTAGGTAAGAATAGACGAGACTTAGTCCTATACTTAGTTGTAGAATTAGGGTTGGATATTGTTCCCAAAATTAGTTGGACAAGAGACTTAGTCCTATACTTAGTTGTAGAATTAGGGTTGGATATTGTTCCCAAAATTAGTTGGACAAAGCCCCAGATACCAGGGCTTTATTGTTTTTTAATATGGAGAGCTATTGCTTTTGCTCGGTTTAGTCTAGTAGGTTTCTCATCTCTGATGTTCAGAGAAAAGTCTAATAAAGTTTTACTTGAAGAAAGGCAAGGGGCATGCAGATGCCCTAGGATACAACCTAGAGGTGATAGGATAGAAGAGATGTGTTCAGAGAGACACCCTGAAGTTTCCACCCTTCAAGCCTTGACCTATAATGATTGTCCTGATCCCCTTGAATAAAGGGAGTTAGGGTTTAAGATGCACCACTTGTTAGGGAGAAGAGTTCTCCTAGGGCTGTTTTAAGGATCACACATGATATTTTTTATGTAAAATGTTTTGTAAACTTAAAATCCCTAAATAAACATCAGCTACTATGAAGGAGATATGGGAGAAAAACATTGCACTTGGAGTTAAAAAAAGTATTTGTTTGTCTCCTCCCCTTCCTTCCCACAAGTCCTAGTTACAAAATTTACTAGTTATACAACTTAGAATATCATGAGTCTCAAATGAGAAGATGAATGGAAAGCACTTAGTAAATCATAAAGCAACATATGAATACCAATTATCATTATTATTAGTTTCCAGTCACCAGACTTGCACTAAGATCATGATTTCAAATCCTGAAACTTCTCCTGCATTCTTGCTGAGCTTAAGCAAAATAGCATAATAAAAGGAGCATGATGATAAATGTTTAATAATCAGGCTCTCTGGAAATTAAAAAAAATTGCGCACTCACTTTAAGTTCAGGCTGCATTATAAATATTTTCCATCATTTTATTCAGTCTAGAAATTAACGAAACAGAAAACTAAGCCCTGATTGGTAGATTACCTATTTCTGAGGTGAAAAAGCTCACATTAAAACGTTAACAATGATCTCTCTTTCACCTTCTGCACTCTTGAGGGTCCTGTCTTCTTCAAGTGACTTCATCTCCTGTTGGTGGTCCTCTCAGTGAAGTTGTAGGGAGTACCTTCCTCAGAGAATACAGCACCTGGACTGAGAAATGCTCAATTTATCAAGTTTATGAGGTTGTTGTTAAGGCTAGACAAATTCATTTCAGGATTGTTGTTTGGTCACCTGTGTTCAAGAAAGAAATATGAAGCAGGGGAGGCAGTTAGGGCTTTGAGATCCAGTATCACATTTATCTGGACAAGCATATGCTCTCACTCTAATGTGTGAGCAGTCACTATAGTTGCCTGGGAGAGGAAAGAAAAATCATTGCCTTCCATTCTCTTCTACCCCCTATAAAAGGGAATTCTTTGTTCTCTTTCAGTTTACACATCTTTGTTTAGTTGGAGCTAACATTTTAGTTAGCACTAACTTAAGTACATCACTAGATTGTGAAGACAGGATTAACTCTCCTTTGTCTACCTTTTATTTGAATCAACACAAGCTTGAATTAGGTGGAGGAGCTGCAAACCTCTTAGTGAACTCACACCCTCAGAAACTCAATCAGCCAGGAATCTGTGAATCCTTTTTTATGAGTACTCACTCCTCCAGAAGGTGAGAACTGGTTCCCACAAACACTGTCCCCTGGGCAGTGCTAGACAATTTGGAAGACAAGAAGCCACTATAAAAGGCCCTGAATTTCTGGGGCTAGGAAGGTTGACTCCAAGAAGGAAGTTGGCTTCAAGAAGGAGTTCAAGAGGGAAATCAGCTTCAAGTAGGTCAGCTCAAGGAAGAAAGTCTGCCTTAGGAATCACCTTCAGCTCCAGTCATTGTCTTGACCTTCCTTTTGGAGGGAACTTGGGTAAGTGGATAGCTGGCTTTCCCTTCCTGTTTTCTGGAGAGAGTTTAATTCCGGTTGAAGGTCAATAAGTCCTAGCTGAGTCAAGCACCAGAGCAATATTTAGTTAGATAGGCTAATATCTTCTTTACCCTTTTGTATTTCTCTGCTTTCACTCTTTCCATTTCTTTTGTAAGTAAAACCTATTAAATTTTGACTATGAGCAATAACACTTTGAACTGATAACTATCATATTATTTATAATTTTCATATATTTTAGTCAACCATTAAAATTTAATTCTTACACCCCCAACTCCCCAAAGCCAAAGAAAGAGCCTACAGGCTCCCCAAGCCACTTGTGTAAGAAGTGATGGAGAATAGCAGTTGTGTCCTTTTTCAAGTTCAATGAGTAGGAAGGTCTCCCTGATGAACTGCCCATTCTCCTTAACAACTCCCCTGTCATGGAGAGAGAAGGAATGAAGATGGTGACAAAATAGATGCCTCTAGTTGTCTTTTTTCATAAAAGGTTTTTATTGATATGTTTTATTACATTGCAGATATTTAGAGATTACCTCCATTCCATGAGAGTCATCTTGTAACAAAATAAAACAATCACAGAAAATTATATAAAATAAAGGAAATTCAGGGACCTCTTCTGAAAGTGCCTGCAACATTCTATATCCATAGGACCCTCTTTACCTTTCTACATGATGCAGCCAAAAGGGGAATGAAGTAGTGCTTTTTCCCATTCCCCCTGGGCAATCTATCTGTATCTATGTGTGTGTATGCTATATATATATATGTGTGTGTGTGTGTGTGTATACTATATATATGTATAAATGTGTATATGAGTGCACACACATACACACATGTATATACCCATGTGTATGTCTCTTTATATACTCTAAATCTATGACCTCTGCTAGAAAGTAGATGGATGATATATTTCATCATTGGTCCTTTGGAGTCTTATATGGTTTTCTTGTTGATCATAAGTCTCAAAGCCTTAAAAGTTGTTTGTCTTTATGGCATTCTTGTGGTCATGTAATTTTTTCTCCTAGTTCTGCTCATTTCATTCTTTTTCGGTTTATAAGTGTCTTCAGAACTGCTTATTGTTACAATATTGATTGTCATAATATAAATTGTTGTTCTGATCTGCTTATTTCACTCAAATAAATCTTTCCCCGTCTCTTTGAAATCATTGATTTCCTATTTCTTATAACACATTCCATGTATAGTCTACCACATTCATATACCACAATTTATTCAGGCTTTCCTTGATTTGTGAACATGTCTTTAGTTTCTAGTTTTTGCTACCACAAAAAGAGCTGCCATAAATATTTTTGGTACACCTACACGCTTTCCCTTTCTCCTTTGATCTCTTTTGTCATGAGGGGAAAGGATGGATTTGGGGTTTTCTTGGCAAAGATACTGGTGTGGCTGTCCGTTTCCTCCTTTAGCTCATTTTGTAGATGAGTAAACTGAGGCAAACAGGGTAAAGGGACTTGCCAGAGTCACACAGCTATTAAGTGTCTGAGCTTGAATTGGAACTCAGGACCTCCTAACTCCAGGGTTGGCAGGCTATCTACTGAGCCACCCAGCTGCCCCAACCAACCATTAGAACCATCCAAAAGAATGGTATACTGCTGGTGGAGATGAGTTCCTCAATGGACATATTTACATGGGGGGGGCGGGTTAAATATCTAGATTTTCTGTCCTGTGAAGTTGCTTCTACCTCAGAGATTTTTATGATACTCTGCAGTCATCAATATAGACTTTATAAGAGATTAGTAACTCCTTCAAGTAATTACTCCATTTCACTCCAGTTCTTTTCTAGTAAAAACTCTGAGCTTGGATCATCTTCCTCAGAAAGATGCCCTGCCTCCTGGAATTAACCCTGCATATATGGCAAAATTGGCAGCTTCTTAGAAAATGTAACCAGGGGAATTTCATTGCAATGATATATAGTTTGTTGACTGAGATACAGGTTCACCTTTTTTTATTGTAATTCTATGACACAATGGAAAAGAAGAAAGGCAGACCAGGCTGAGCCTCCTCTTTGCTTTGAGGACTTTTTTTCTATGACCTAATCACTTTCCTCAATGGTCAAAGTTGCTCCTTGCTGAAGGTGACCTAGCATCATGTAAAGCCTTAATTTTTTAATTTTGGGGAAAGAAAAGGGAAGATTTGCTTTGTTTTCCTGCTAGTGAATCACTTTTATTACTCCAAAAAAATTATATGTGTATATGTATATATATAGAGAGGTAGATAGAAATAGATATAGCATATTTTAATCATCTATGATATTGCATATTTTTATTATACTGTATTTATATATTGTGTATACATATACTATATGTATCACTCCGTATATGTGCTCCACAATGTGTGTGCATATATACGTATATGTATGTGTGTGTCATACATATATACGTCAAACTCCCCTTGTTAACCATTAGCCATAGGAGGCAGGGGATGGTTGGGTGAGACACAGGGAGGGTGGGCAATTTTCTTCAGGCTGCAGCCAACAAATGTCCGAGTGAGCCTGAGAATTTTCTCTGAAGTTTCCAATCAAGCTTTGCTAGAGGAGTTAAGCTGACTCATGGGAGACTGGTTTTCAGTTTCTGCCATGACCTCTTAAATAGACCCATGGCTCTCATGACTACTCAAGCCTACACTATAGCCTGTGTCTTTGGTTTCTCTTCTCTCAAAAGGGTATCACTGAGACCCAATTGAGAAGCTCAAGTGGGTAGAAGAAGCCAAATGATACTGCCTGGTTCTGCCTCACTTCTCTCTCTTTAGCATCCTTCCCACCCCCACATCCATCTTGCCTGTGAGGAATGAAGTTGTAGAAATCAGAGAAATTGAGAAGTAACTCTGACATTGAGACATAGGACTGAGGGGTCAGAAGACATATGTTCGAATGCTATTTCTCCCACTTATTAACTGTGAGACATCGAGCCAATCCTATTGACTCTTTGAGATTCAGTTTACCCATCTGCAAAATGGGCACAACAGTGCTTGCACTAACCATCTTACAAGCTTGTGATGAAGACTCTCTGTTCATCTTAAAGTGCTACAGAAATGAGTAGGAAAATGGCATCTAAATCTCAAAAAAAAAGGTTATTGTTTTATTTTTTCCCTCTTAAAGGATTTTGTTTTAAGCTGTAAAGGGTTTTGAGATAGATCATCTAGTCACAGTTTCTTCTTTCCATCAAGGATGGATGGACCCTGGGAGACAATGATGGGAAGTGGGTTGCTCAGATTCCCCAGACAGGGTAAGTAGCAGTGTTGGGATTAGAACCCAGATCTCCTCTCTCCATAGCTCTACCCTTTGCAACGTCCACACTTGTGAACTGAAGAGTTCTCATTCAGCAAAGATGAAGACAAACTCTTACTTAATAATACCAGGTCAAAAGGGTAACTGGGTAGCACAGTGGACAGAGTATCAGACCTGGAGTTGGGTCAGCTGTGAGACCATGAACAAGTCACTTAACCCTAATTGTCTAGCCCTTGTTGCTCTTTTGTCTTAGAATCAATATCAAGATAGAAGATTAGGGTCTTTAAAAAAATGCTACCAGGTCAAGCAAGCTGCCTAGATGGAAAACGATTGATCTTTGAGATCCAGGAAATCAACAACAACAACAATTTATATTCACATAATGCTTTATGGTTTATAGAACATTTCCCCCCATAAAAGCCCTGTAATGTATATAGTACATTGAAATATACTACTCATTCTATAGATGAGGAAACTGAGGCTCAGAGAGACATGATCTCACGACTATAAAGTAACAGAGCCCCAGACTCAAAATCTGGTCATCTAACTTCAAATCCGAGGGCTCTGTCCTCTGTAGCATGCGGTTTGATCAATAATGATCACAGGATTATAGATCACACAAACATAGCTGGAAGGAACCTTCTGGTCTTCTCGTCTAACTGACGAGGGCATAAGAGAGATGGTCTGTTATTGACCCAACAGACATTTCTCTGCCTCAATTCTGGCTTCAGAGCCTGGGTTCTATTCATCTTTATTGATAAGCTTTTATCAGGCCAAGTTCTTAATGGGTCTTTCTAGGTGCAGGCTGAGTTGGGACTAACAAAGACTTGGCCATTCTTTGGAGATCCTTTGCTCTTGTCAATCAGCTCCCAGTGGAGGGGGGAAGACACCACTGTACTGGGTGATGGACTCGTCTCCAGAGAGACACCAGAGGAGAGGCTGGGGAGCCCCAGGAGGGAAAGTGGACATTTTCCTTTGGAAAATTGTGTTAATACTCAGATTAGGCTCAACTGGCCAAAGACTTGTAGAATCAGTTAGGTCAGGGATCAGCCACTTGATGGACCGAATAAGGCAAATTTTGCTTGAAGCAACCCTTTTTAATCCTATACATTTCTTTTTCAGGATGCTCCCAAACTCAGCCAGGAGCTTGAGCTGATCATGATCTATTTCTGGGAAGACTGATGAAACGGAGTGACTGCAGAGTAGGGATGCTCACATAAGTAGGGCTTGAGCAATGCTGACCCATCTGGGGCAATGCTCCTGTTGAACAACTTCATCTCCTTGTTAGAGAGTTCCTCTACTTGGTGTAATTTCTGACCCAACAGAGGGGAGGATGCAAGATGGGAAATGGATAATCATGATAATAACTTACACTTCTCTAACCCTTTAAGTGTTACAAAGAATTTTTCTCTAATAAATTAGATTATGCTAGACTTACTGTACCATTTTACAGATGAGGAAATTGAGCCTTAGAGAAAGGAAGTAGTCCAGTATCACATAACTAGCAGAACAGGAGACCATTTTCATTTCCTCATCTGGCATATCTCTTCTAATCTGATCGCTGTTATCATGTCCCCAAGAAGTATGATCGAGCTTAGTGGGAAGGGCAATCAGGCAGAAACGACTAGTTTGTCGGTGATAAATGTTGGGGCTCTGAGCTGTAAATTCAGGGCAGTAGCTGTCTTGGTCATGCCACTTTTAGGGGCACTGCATTCTAGGAGGACATTTAAAAGCTAGAAAGCAACTGGAGGAAGATGATTGCCCTGGTGAGCAGGACTTAGAGTAATCCTTACAAGGACTAGCTGAAAGAGATAAGAGAATTTCAACCTGGAGAAGTCAGGTTTGAGAGGGGAGAATGATAGCAGTTATCAGGTATTAGAGGGGACATGTGTGGAAGGGAGACTGGAATTGTTTTGTTTGGCCACAGTGGGCAGACCTAGGGGCCATGGGTAGAAGCTGCAGAGAAATAGATTTCAGCTAAGTACATATGAGGGAACACTTTGAGATCACTCGAAAACTGCAAAAATGAAATAGGCCACCTTGGTAGGCAGTGGATTTCCAACTTCCCCTCTTCTTGACCTGATTGATGAGCGCCTGGTAAGGATTTAGGAATGCAGATTTTTGTACAGGACAAGTTAGAGTAGATGGAGGTTCCCTCCATCTCTGAGATTCTGTGAGCTCTCTGAAGTCTTTTCCTAATCTAAATCCTATGATCTATTTAACACATATTCCTTTTTTAAAGTGAAAAAAATTTATTTACATATTCTTTTTTAAAAAAAAATCCTCTCAAATTCCATTTTATTTTATTTTATTTTTAAAACCCTTACCTTCCATCTTGGAGTCAATACTGGGTATTGGCTCCAAGGCAGAAGAGTGGTAAGGGTAGGCAATGGAGGTTAAGTGACTTGCTCAGGGTCACACAGCTGGGAAGTTTCTGATACCAGATTTGAACCTAGGACCTTCCCTCTCTAGGCCTGGCTCTCAATCTACTGAGGTACTCGGCTGCCCCCTTATCTTCCATTTTAGAATCAATACTGTGTATCAGTTCCAAGACATAAGAGTGGTAAGGGCTAGGCAATGGGGGTTAAGTGATTTGCCCACCAGGGTCACACAGCTAGGAAGTGTCTGAGTCCAGATTTGCACCCAGGACCTCTTGTCTCTAGGCCTGGTTCTTAATCTACTGAGCCATCTAGTTGCCCCCATTATTTTTTATTCCATATATTTATTAAGTGCCTTCCAAATGTTTAGCATCTGGCTCTGGGGGGAGATGCAAAGCTCAGCTAAGACCTAGACCCATGTTGGCAAACCTATGGCACCTGTGCTGGAGTGTGCCAGAGGAGTCTGCTCCCTTCCTCCTCTCCATGTGCGCCTGAGGACATTTCTTTCATCATCCACCCCTCTACCCAGCAGCCCAGTGGGAGCACTTCCTCCCTCCTTTGTCTGGGGTAAGGTGGGAGCCTCACATGAGGCATGAAGGTTGCAGTTTGGGCACTCAGTCTCTAAGGTCTCTAAAAGGGTCGCCATCATCGAGCTAGACCCTGCCTTCATGAAGTTCATAACCAAGGAAAACACACTGATCTAGACAACTATAATACATAATATTGCACTTGAAGTGCATTACAGAGATGCAAAACAAATTTCCCATGTTTCTGCAGGCTTGTTACCTCAGACAGTGATCCCACCGCTGGTATAGGGGAGTTTCTTTCCCAGTTCTAGCCAGGCACCCTGGCTACACCCACAGGAAAGGTCAAAGAGAACAAATGACTAGAAAATGACTCAACTTAGTTCCTTGCAGTATGGCTCCCTTTAAGCAAGTCTCATCTTAAAAATTCTAGAATTCATTTTAGGAAATGGCCAAACTGCCTAGGAGTTCATGCCACTGGAGATTTGCCAAATGCAGCGTGTCCCAGAACTACTAAGCTCTCACCTCTAGAGCAGTCTGGAGTCATTTTCTTCAGTTTTGGGGCCATATTGGCCAAGAGCAAAACTTTAGCCCTGGTCCTGTAGTGGAGAGCAGCAAATAGAAAGCAAATTCCTGGAGACCAAACTCAAGCATTTTCTGAAGCAATCTCCTCAGAAAGACCCAGAAGGATTTCCCAAAGCCTTGCACCCTCTTTTATGGACGCTGCTTTCTCAAAGGAGGACTCCGGTGTGTGCTCTGAAGGAGAAAGGCAGTAAGCAGTTAGCTGGAGCTCTGGTCCTACCACAGGGAGAGGCAGTTCAGGCCTTTAGCCTGTTGCACAGGTCGGAGAATGAGAATTAGAAGGGAACGCAGAGGTCACCTATTCTAATCCATACCTGGGGCAAGAAGTCACTATGTATGTCTGGTCTATCCAGCTGTATCTTCCCTTCTCAGATTGCCTTAAAATATACTTTCTATATAATTTGTAAGTGCTGAAATTGTTTACAGTTAGAATGTAAGCTCTTTGAGGGGAAGGACTGTTTCCCCTCACCCTTCTCTTTTTTTGGGGGGTGGGATGGTATCTTTAGCACTTAGCAAAGTACCATGCCTGGAACATAGTATAAATAATAAATTAATTAATTAACAAATACTTAATAAATGCTTCTCACCTTGACTCGTTCTGACCAAAGTAGATTTCAGTGGAGATGATCACATTCACTGGTCTGGATATTATACTTCTATTATTTTTTTAAACCCTTACTTTCTCTCTTAGTAACCACTCTTAAGAAAGAAGGACAAGGGCTAGTTAAATTGGGTTCAATGACTTGCCCAGGGTCGTATAGCTAAGAAGTGTTTGAGGCCAAATTTGAACCCAGGTTCTCCCACCTCTAGGTCTGGTTCTCGAGCCACTGAACCACCTAGCTGTTCCTGTGTTTCTATTAATTCAGCTTAAAATGATATGATCTTTCTTGGTTGTCAAGTCACAGGACTTACCCTGAGTTTATAGTCAAGTCAGCCTGAAGTTCCTACTATGCCAAGCGGTACTAAGCACTGAGGGTATAAAGAAAGACAAGAAAGCAGCACCTGCCCTCAAGGAGTTTATTGTCTAATGGGGAGACAATTACATACAAGCAAGCTCGATGCAGGAAGAATTAGAGAAAATCTCTAATTCTAAAGGTACTAAGGTTAGGAGGGCTAGAAAAGACTTCTCACAGAAGGGGAGACTTTAGCTGAGACTTGAAGGAAGCCAGGGAGGCCAGGAGGCAGATATGAGGCAGGAGAGGATTCTAGGCATGGAGGACAGCCAGTAACAACTCTTGGAGTTGGGGGAAGCAGGGGAGAAGAGGCAAAGAGGTCAGTGTCACTGGATCTTTGAGTTCCTAGAAGGGAGTAAGGGCCAAGCCCACCTTCAAGGCAGGGGGTGTAGGGAAGGAGAGCTGGCTCCCCAGACTCCTGGATCCCTCTCCCCTTGGGGCCTCTGATCTACAGAGGTATCTATCTATAAGAGAATAGCTCTGCCTGCCTGCCTTCTGGGACAGGCTGAGGGAAACCTCTTCTCTGACCCAAAAGCCATTATTTGAAACAAGAATCCTGGTTTTATAAGCCTTGCAAGCTGGGGAATTTATATGGCAGAGGTAATGCCCTCTACAATTTCTCCAGTGTCCTAAACACTCCAAAAAGGGCCTCGGTGGTTTTCTTCGAGGCCGCCTCGCTGGAGCTGCCTTCAGAGTGTGAATTGAAGAGTTAATCCCCTGGGTCCTGTACTATCCCTGGCAAGGGGATCCCAACTGTTTGGTTTACAGACAAGTCTGAATCACTCAATCCATTTCTAGCCCTGGCAGTAATTAGCTTGTTATTGAAGCGAGGCTCTGCCCTCCCTCCATTCCCCTCTCAGTGCTAGGCGTGCTAATGGCTCATAGAGGTGAATAATCAATCTATCAACAAGAACATTTATTAAATGCCTACAAATATGAGGCAGTCAAAGGTACCAGGAATTGCTTCCCAAGTCCAAACCCCCCCCAGAGAAGCTTAATCCTCTGTAGGCAACAGGGCTGACCTCTTCAGTGGCTTGGACCAGTTGTCTCTTTTATAAGTTTCTCTGCCTATTTTACAGATATCTACAACCTCAGAGAGGTTCAGGAAAGTTTTTCTTTCAGGCATATTACTGAAGGACCTGCCTTCCCATATCAAGACTCCCCAGGCTGGCTGGTGTCAGTGGAAATAGTTACTGGACTCAATGGCAGCTCTGTGTGTGTGTGTGTGTGTGTGTGTGTGTGTCTGTGTGTCTGTGTCTGTGTCTGTGTCTGTGTCTGTGTGTCTGTGTATAGAGGTGGAGGAAGAGAGAGGATGTATATATGCACATGTATATATTATATATGTGTGCATATATATGTGTGTGTATATGTATGTGTATGTAGATAGATCTCTCCTCTCTCCACCTCTACTTCTCCCATTCCTGCCTAACATTTCTTTTTTCCTTCCTTCCTTCCTTCCTTCCTTCCTTCCTTCCTTCCTTCCTTCCTTCCTTTCTTTTTTTTCTTTTTTTAGAAATAATTCTTACCTTTCATCTTAGAATCAATACCATGTATCAGTTCAAGGCAGAAGAGTGGTAAGGGCTAGGCAATGGGGGTTAAGTGACTTGCCCAGGATCACACAGCTAGAAAGTATCTGAGGTCAGATTTGAAAGTAGGACCTCCCGCCTCTAGGCCTGGCTCTCAATCCACTGAGCCACCCAGCTGCCCTCGCTTAACATTTCTGCAGCTCCTCTGTTCCTTGGCTCCCAGCCAGGGGCAGGTGCTTTCTTCTCCTTAATCTCTAACTTTGACTTTCTTAGTCTCTTTTGGGATGGACTTTGCTATCTATTACTGGAGCAACTATTCTTGGTTTGATTTACCATTTATTCTTACCCCTTAAGTTCATTTCCCCCCTATTTCCCTCTACCTAAGGACTTCACCCTATTGTCTTCATTGTCTAACCCTTTCTTCTCTGACTCCCATCTTTTTATGGTCCCAAGATACCTACAGTTCCATGACAAAGAATCATCAATTTAGAGGGGACCACAGGGCTTTCCAACATACCCTTTTCTTTTCTTTTATTCTATTATTTTATTTTAAAGATGAGATCTCCCTATCTTTCTCAGGTAGAAAGTGCAGGGGGGTACTCAGACCTTCAAATCCACTACGGATCAGTATGGAGCTCTCTTCCCCTTCCTTAGGCAATATGTGTCCCTCCCTGGACTCCCCATTCCATGTCATCATATTAATGTAAAACTTAGTGTGGACACCCAATTGGCACAACCTCCTGAAGCCCAGAATTCCTGAACTAAAGAGAACGGTCAGGCTCAGCTTCCTCATAGCTATAACTATGGCCAGATACCACCATATCAAGTTTAAAGCCAATAAAAAGTTCCTGAAAATAGGAGCTGTCCAAAAGTGAAAGACACTGCCTAAAGGGGTCATGGGAATTCCTCTTACTGGAGGTCTTAAAGCAAAGGATGGATGGGNGGACAGCTCCTATTTTCAGGAACTTTTTATTTCCTTTAAACTTGAATCTGTCTCTCCTCATCTTCCCCATTCGATTCCTTTCCTCTGTCTAAGACCCAAAAGACCAATTCTAAACTATTCTTCACAGTTCAAATACTTGCAGGTAATTGTCATGGTCCCTAAATCTTCTCTTCTCCAGGTTAATTTATTAGTTAGTCTTCAAAGTATTTTTCCATCCTGATTGCAATCTTCTGCCTGTTTTTCAGGTCATTGATTCAGAAACCATCTCCTTCCTGAAGTCATTTCTGATCTCACCTGTTGGTCGAGTTCCTCACTTGGACTTTATATAGCATTTTGTTAGGTGCCTCTCTAGTGAAATCATTAGATATTGTTGAGAGAGAGAGAGAGAGAGAGAGAGAGAGAGAGAGAGAGAGAGAGAGAGAGAGAGAGAGAGAGAGCTGGTGTTTTATCCTCTTCTATCCTCATTAGACTGTAATCTGTCTAAGGGAAGGAATTCTTTAACATTTCCCTTTTTCCTGGTCATTAGCACAACACTCTGTACACTGTAAATGCTTAATACATCTTGGATGAACGAATGAGGTTGATTCTTTCTCACTAAATGACTCGATGGCTTGGCAGCTGTGGTTTTATCATCTGGAAGGGGATTGTAGTCCCCTTTAGGTAAATACTTTGAACTTCAGATAGCAGAAAAGAAGTCGGTCTATCCATGGTCCCTTCATTCTGAAGTCTCTTAGCTGCTATCGTCTGTCCTAAACATGCCCATTTAACTCCCTCCCTGCAGCTGCATCTGTACAGTTTCTATTGTCTGTCATGAGCTTTACCAGCTGCCTCTCCTTCTTGCTTATCATTTATGCTGCTGACAGAGGCCCCTCAATAATCCTGACCTCTAGACTGATTTGAACTTTGACCAACATGAAGGCAGATGCAGGAGCCAAGTTGTCGTCTTGGCTCTGCTTTATGTAAGTTTTTTTGCTGCTTTTTCTAAGACTGGAAACTCTAAGATAGAGGAAAATATCCTGGAGGCTGACCTTCATTGGGACCCCAGCCAGCGGGGGCACACTCCCTGTGGCTATGGCTATCAGCTAATGAGTAGGATTGTTGACATGCAAACCAAACTTTAGCTTGGCAAAGAAGTCTTCTTTCAATTCAGTCCCCCGTGTTGGGGGAAGGATAAAAGAACATGTTCCAATGAGTCCATTTGTAGACTCCTTGTTTGGAAGAATAGTTCACAGTTGAAGTTTTACAAAACACTTACTTCCCAGCAACCACTGGGCAATGTAATCATTTTCCCCAGGTGGTGAGGTGACACATGGAATAGAATGCCAGGCCTGGAGTCCGGAAGATTAATCTTCTTGAGTTCAAATCCAACCTTAGACACTTATTAGCTGTATGACCCTGGGTGAGTCACTTAACCCTTTTAGCCTCAGTTCCTCATCTCAAAAATGATACATTTAGATTTATTAAAACAACTCTACTAACTAATATTTATGTGACCTCAGACAACCCATTTAAACTTTCTGGGTCTCAGTTTATTCATTGTAAAATTAAGGAATTAGACTCTGACCTGAAAGGTCTCTACTAACTCTAAATCTATCATCCTATGATCTTCATGACTCTGATCCCCAAATCGGTGTTCTTCCAAACTTCTTTCCAATGCTGATTTTCTGCCACTCTGCAGTACATGTGACACAGACTCCCCAAATGGAGAGAGAGCTTGGGTGGATGGAGAGATACGGCTTGTGTTTACCTTGTACCCTATGTCCTGGAGGCTTCCCAGGGATGGCTCTATAATTGTCAGCTTAAAAAAAATTCCATAAATTTGTACGTGGTCCATTGGCTCAGGAAGTGCTTTTATGTACTCTTGTGATGTGGCCTCTGATACTTTTATATGGGAGCACAGTTTTGTATTAAAAGATTCAAATTTTAGCCTCGAAAGTTAGTGGGGGTGGGCATATGGACTCGCAGGAGACTCCTCAGAGTTCCACCCTTCCTTTTCTTTCTGAACTATTTTAGGTGATGTGACCATTCAACTGCCCCAACAGATCTATTTTTAAAATTGTCTTTATTTTAAATACTCCCCTTCCCCCAACCACAATATATATTCTTAAATAGAGCCATTGACAGGGAACTCATCACTTTATGAAACAGCTTTTTTCTGGTAGGAAATATCTCTTGATACTGGGCTAAAATATTCTTGTCCTTATCCTGGCAGCATTTATCTGTCTAAGCAGTATTCTGTTCTTCTTGCCTGTCACTATTCTCTGGGGTCTTGTATTAGCTTTATGGATAGTAAGCCTTATCAGCAACAGAGCAGGTGGTTAGTCTACACTGTGTGACCATGGTGTACCACCTCCAAAACCCCATTCTGCCCCTTTCTCGAACATCTCTCTGAATGGCCTCTTGCTGGTTCCTGAAATTCTATGAGATGTGGACTTCTTTATGTTAAACATTTCCTGTACCCAGGCTCCTCTTTTAAAAAGCAAATGGCTCAGGGAGAAGAACACACACACACGGAGATGACAAACTATGCTCTTTATACTAAGGAAAATGAAAGTAAATTACATGGAGGCCAATAGCTCAATATGGGGATAGGAGATTGGATCTGTGATTTCTCTGGTATAGTATAGAGAACTCCCAAGAGTTCTAATCCTTCTAATGCTGCAAACAGGGATAGAGGAGGAAATCTCTGCAAAAATAGTCTTAAAGAGTTATCTGGACTACTGAGAGGCTGTTTAATTTGTCGAGAGTCATTTTCATTCAGAGGCAGGTCTTGAGCCCAAGTCTTCCTGACTTTGAGGCCAGTTCTCAATCTACTCTATGAGTTCAATAAATGGAAGACTTTTCTTAATATTAGAGCTGTCTAATAGTGGGGAAAGTGCCTGGAAAAGTAGAGAGCTAATTATCACTAGAAAGCTTCAAGTGGAATTTGGATAGACATTTGCCAAGATCAGACAGTATTTGTGGTGAGATCTATGAGCTGATGGCTCTGAAACTTTGATTTCTAATCCCAGTTATGCCCTTTGAAGCTTTATAGATTCAGCTTAATTTCACTTTCCTTCCATATTTCCAAAGACATTGATCTTGTGCCCTCCATGTCTTTTCTTCATCATGTTCAACTGGCATTCATGAAATGGCTGGAATAGATAAACTCAGAAGGCTCCTGATATTCTCTGACAACAGATATCATCTTCTTATGTTAGCGTTTTGAGGAAGTGAAGAGAGGGAAGAGAAAGAGGGTGAAAGAAATGGAGAAGGAAGTAGAAGAAAGACTTGGTTTGGGGAAGAAGGCAGAGAAGACCAAAGAAAGAGAAAAAGAAAGAGGCATATATGCTGTGGCCCCAGGAGCCTGCTCCTCAGGTCTTTATGCTCTAGGGTGTCCATCCTTTGTATTATGCCATATTTAAAAAATGAAGTGTGAATTTAAACAACTAGGGGCTTAAGATCTCCATTCCCTTCTCACCTGTGGTATTTCATGACTATGGTATAGGATAATAGGAATAAATAAGAAAGGGAAGGCACTAAATTAAGTGGGGTTAGGGAAGGTTTCTTGTACCATGTGAGATTTTAGTTGGAACTTCAAGGAAGTCAAGAAGACCAGGAGATGGAGATGAGGAGGGAGAGCTTCAGGTATGGGGGACAGGCAGTAAAACTGCCTGGAGCCAAGAGATGAAGGTAAGGAGGGCCTACACTATAGTAATGGCAGTATCAGAGCTACTGCAAATATGAAATCAACAGATTGGATAAGGGTGGTGAGAAATAGTGAGGAGCTGAGGATGACATTTAGATTATAAAACCTGAGGGCCTGGGAGGATGTAGATGGGGAAACTGGTACCTAAAAAGATTCATAGAATATCAGAATTGTAAGGGTCCTTATAGGCCTTCTATTATAACCCCTACCAAAATAAGGATCCCCTCACAATTATGTCTGACAAGTGGTCAATCCAGCCTTTGTTTGAAGACCTAGAGTGAGGACTCATTCCCCTTTTGGATTTGAGTCCAGGTAGTCTAATTCCAAATCCAGTATTCTACTTGCAGCATGGCATTATAGGGTAAGCTCAGGTAAAAGTAGTCTCACTCATTTCCCTGCATAACTTAAGATCCATAAAGATGTGGGGCAGTGGGGAGGACTGAAGAGGATAGGCTTCTATTTCCTCCAAGGGATATTTACTCTCCTTAGCATCTGAAGACCATGCCTCAAGCATGGAGGTCCTCCCCGAGCTAAAGTTTCTGTGAGGGTTGGTAGGAGAATGCAGATCCTCAGAAAGGGTAAAGAAATAGGAGGGAGAGAAGAATGGGGTATAGTTATACACTCTTCTGGCTGGTCAATTGAAGCCCACTCTCTGGAGCTCCTAAAGGACTAGCAATTGCTTTGGTTGAAAGAGGCAGATCTGCTTCCATGGAGGGATCTGGGCCTATCTCTAAAGTTTCCAGAGCTCTTTAGGATCTTCTGTGTCCAACAGGAATAAGATCCCCAGAAACATACCTTCTGCCTAAAGTAGCCTTACTTTTTACCCTGTAAGCTCCTTACTATGAATTGCTTTGTCTCTGTAGGCATCTCTTCATCTATGGAAGCACTTCCATTTCCCTGGGGTAATCTGGCTCTTGTCTGTAGTGGGCCTTGAATTAGATTTCACTCTTGTTGCCACCATTTTCTTTCAAATCAAACTATTCTCTGACAGGAGGGGATGGCCTGGGAGCTCCCCTAAACTTTTTTACCCAAGGAGGAAAAAAAATCTTGTTACACTTCTGCATTCATTTCATGCCACTTCTACATGATATGAAACAAATCATCCAATGGTCTAGATGATCAGAGAGGGTAAGGGAAGAGCTGTGGGTGGTTCCACCATCTAGAAGCTGATGAAGCTTTATAGAGTTGATTGGACCATTTGGAATGATGAACATATCCTTGGATGAAGGATGGGACTCAGAAGACCTTGAACCCAAAGAAATGTTTCCCAAATAGGGAGCCTCTAATTCCCAGCTATTTAATCAATGTGTCTGACCCAAGTATTTTTAGAAAGCTGCAGTTCAATGAATATCTCTTAAGACATTCTTTCCAGCTAGCATTATTCCAGGGCCCCATGAATCACTTCACATGTTGCATCCATGGTTATTCACTGCTGTCACCATGGTGAGGACCGGCTATCTGGGTTACTCCAGTTCCTGAGTTTAAGAGGCTAAAGGATTTAATACCATTGCTGTGGCCTCTGCCAAGCCTTATAAACCCATCATTATGAAATATTAGAAGGGAACACTCTCTCAGTGCTACACAGATATTTGCCAATATTCCCAGAGCATGGCAGCTGCAAGAGTTAACATGACTCCAATTTGGGCATAGAAAATTGTCATCTGGAAAGGGGCACAGAGTAGTAGGGGATTGATATCTAGGGAATTTTTGTTTCTCATGAACTAAATATAGTGTTAGGTAGTGGGATCCTAATGATTGTATCAGGAAGAAGAGAAAATCCTTTGAAAACGAAACACCCTTTGATCCTTCCAAAGCCTACCATTTCAGAAGCCTTCCTAACATAAGGTAATGGAGGGAAAGTGTGGTTTCTTACATCTTTTTTTTTAGATTTAAATATTTTATTTTTTTTTTAGAAAAATTTTCCATGGTTACATGATTCCTGTTTTTACTTTCCCCTTCACCCCCCCCTTCAACCACTCCTCCCATATCCAACATGGATTTCCACTGGTTTTAACATGTGTAATCAATCAAGACTTATTTACATATTATTGATAGTTGCATTGGTGTGTCTTACATCTTTGTGTCTTACATTTTTTTAAAGTTCTTTTTCATGAAAAACAGAACATAAAGTATAATCATCCAACTGGATATAGAAAATTTGATTTAGAACCATATGAATTTAGCATTTTAAAAGACAAATTGGGCATTCGATGAGTTTCTATACAAATGAACAAGATACGAGTTTACAGTCATAGAACCTCAGAATTGACTCAGAGGTCATCTAATTCAACTAAGTCCAAAAATGAAGCAGAAATTTCCTCTGCAACACCCCTAACAAAGTCATCCTTGCTTCCTTAGAGATCCTTCAGGGATGGGGAACTTTCTACCTCTTGAGGCAGCCTATTCCATTTTTGAACAAACCTAATTGTTAGGAAACACTTCCTTATATTAAGATAAAAATTGACCTTTTTTTATGTCTTCCCCACGGACTCTCTAAAGATCAAACAATTATCACACTTCTACATGATGGCTTTCAGGAGCTTTCCGGGTGTTTGTGTCTCCAAGTTAAATGGTGCCATGTTTCTTTACTTGATCCTGTAGGTCGTGGTGTTGAGTCTGGTCACTATTCTGGTCATCTTTATTTACAGCCAGCTCCAAATATGTTACCTAGGACCAAATACAATTCTCATTCATTGTGGGTAGATGACAGCAAATCTATTAATGTCCTAGCTCTCTATACTTTTGTCCTATTGACAAGCCCAAGAACATCAGCCGTTTTGGCTGACATGTCACACTAATGACTCCTATTGAACCAAAAGCCTGCTCTGGAATCATAACAACGTAGAACCAAGAGGAATGCTAAAGTTCCTCTACCAAGTCTTTAACCGGTTCATGAATCTTCCTTATTGCACCCCAAAGAGAATAAATGGCCGTTCAATGGTTTTAGTGATCAGGAATCTCCTATCATTTCATTGAGGATGAGGAGGAATAAGTACACTTTCCTATATGTGCACCCAATAAATTGTGTAGCAGCAGTAATTATGGCAACTCTTGATCGATTTGGTGGGTTCCCCAGTTGGGACACCAGACTTCTTGCTGATGGATGTGTACCTTGCAGGGAGGACTTGGTGAGCTCCTCTGATTGGTTGCTGATGATTTGAGCTACTTCTTGATCATTGGTTCATTGAAAATCAGGAAGAAAGACTCTGGTTAGAAGCCCTTCAAGTGTTGGGTAATCTAAAAGAGATCTGAGAAGAAATGACTCCATTTCACCCCGTCATCTTTTTGAGAGGACGGGATCACATCCTTCTAGAATGCGGCTTAAGCCCTTCTGCTACGATAAGATAGGCACTTTATATGGTTTTTTAAAAAGGATTTTTTTCTTATTTATTGAGACTTACAAATCTTAAATAAGGCAAGCCTTTCAAACCCTTAGCAGTATTTAAAGCCCTTCATATGCTCTGTAATCTATCTTTTTTACCTTAGTTTTAGACCCTCCCCTTCAACCAGTCTTCACTGTTGGCCAATTGAACCCTTCATTGCCTTTCCTACCTCCATACATTTGTTTATGTGTGGGTAGAGAATGTACCTGTTGGGGATGTAGTCTTGCCATGGGGACTGCCCAGAATTAGATATTTTTCTACTGGCTTCAGTTCCAGCATGGCCTGGAATGACCAATTTGGGGATGTGAGGAGATGCTGAAGCATTGTGGGGTTCAAAGGAGAGAGGGAGGAAAAAGCAAAAGCAGCTGATGTGGTATGGATAGCCAGGCTTGTCTTGTGACCATGAGGAGGGATGTTTTGAACTTGGGGTATTTGAGCGACTTTCCTTTCCAGTGCTGGAATTGCAGGGAAAGAGAGATTTGTGGCAGGGGTCCCAAACTGATACAGTGGAAAAGGTACTGGCTGCAAAGTCAGATGACTTAGTTCAAATCCCACCTCTGATCTTACCACTTGAGAGACCTTGGTTTAGTCATTTTACTTTCCTGGGTCTCAGTTTCTTTATCTGTAAAAGAGTGTTAGACTAGATGGCTCTGAGGCTCTTTGCAGCTCTATCCTCTAGATCCAGGAGCTTTGGGACAGTAGAGTTTGGAGCTAGGAAGAGACTAGACTGTTGCATCCTATGAGTGTTGTTGTTTAGTTGCTTTTTAGTCAAGTCTGACTCTTCACGACCCCATTTGGGATTTTCTTAGCAAAGACAATAGAATGATTGCCATTTCTTTTTCCAGCTTGACATATGAAGAAACGGAGGCAAAAAAGGTTAAGTGACTTGCTCAGGGTCACGTAGCTAGTAAGTATCTCAGATTTGAAGTCAGGAAGATAATGTCTTCCTGATTCTAAGGCCAGTGCTCTAGCCATTGTGCCACCTAGCTACCCTATATCCTATGATACGTGTATCTAAAAGTGGGTAATTTTTAATATTGTATCCTTAAGTGCCTAGTACAGTGTCTTGTACATTTTTGTTGAATCGAACCCTCAGAAAGTCTTGTCCGTGAAAATTTCTAATTATATTCCTTCGATTCTTTTAGGTCATGAGTGCTCTGTATGGCTGAAAGAATAGGATTATCTCCTTTTGAGGCTGGTTAAGGCAAGGTTGTTGCCAATCCGATTTATCTATCTAAAAACCAGTGAGTGTGTTTTCCAACAGAGATTAGCCTTTGCTGCTCATTCAGCCTGAAAACAGTGGTGGACAGAGGTTAAAATCCCAACAAAGGGGATACCAAAGTTTGTCCAGGAATAACAACAGCCATTCTTCTTGACAATAAATAACTTTAGTGACATTTTTATTTGTTAAATGAAAATATTTTCATTTTAATTAAAACAAAATGGCTCTATATCAAAGCAGCTATCGAATCTTGTTAATTCTATTCCCCTTCTCTCAGGTTTGTTGCTAGGAAAGCACCATGTAAAACACAAGCAGCTAAAGAAAGATACCTCTTGAGTCTTTCTCCTTTTCTTTCATTCCCACTGCTTTCACACCCTAGATCAAGGTCCTATTTTTTTCTTATCTAAACTATTACGATAGTCTCCTAACTATTTATAATATTAAAGTTATTATCCTAACGTACAGGTCATTTCTCTGACTCAAAAACTTTCAATAGCTCCCTATTGCCTATGGAATAAAATAAAAATCTTTTGATCTAGCATTCAAGTTCTTGTGCCATTTGGATCCAGTTTAATTTCCCAGTCTTTTCAAATAATAATAATAGCTCCCATTGATGTAGCATTTAGGTTGGTTTTTTTTTAAGTAACACTTTGCTTCCTCCTTATATCTTACATGACAACGAGCACAGGATTTAGAGTAGAGGACCTGGGTTCAAACCCAAGCTTTGTTGCAAACTACTTATCAGACTTTGGGTAAATAACTTTCCATCTGTGAGCCTCAGTTTCCTCCTTTATGAAATGAGAGGAATGGGTGAGTTTGATTCCCTAACATTCTTTACATCTTTCCCTCTGCGATCCTCTGGTCTTTATGGATCTCTCCTCTGTACTTACCATGAGATGACATCAATGATAGTTGTTCATGCACATGTCTTATCCCATAGCCCTGGTTTAGTTTAACAAGGACTGGGCTTGGAATTAAAAGACCTCGTTTTAAGTTCAGGTTCTGCTATTATATGAACTTGTGAGCAAGTGCTGTCCCCTTTTGTACTTCAGTCTCCTCATTTCTGAAATGAGGGAGTAGGACTAATAAGGTCTAAGGACCCTTCCAGCCTTGACATTCCTAGACCATGAACTCCTTGAGGGCAGACCAGCAATCATTATTCACCTTTTTCTGCTGAATACCTAGCACAGTAGCACATAGCACCATAAATTTAGAACTTGGAAGTGACTAAAAGCCTTAGTTTAAAGATAAGGACCAGAGAGTCTGAATGACTTGACCAAGGTCATAACGATAATAAAAAGCAGAGCTGGGATTTGAACCTATATCTTTTGGCTTTGGATCTACTGGTCTTTCCATTGGCTCTCCGCATAGTGCTTTTCTCTGGACAACTCTTTGATATAGGCAGTATAAGTGTAATACCCCCCTTTTTTACATGTAAGGAAGCCAAGGCTTCAGAGATGAAGTAACTTCCCTGTGGTAACATTAGATTGTAAACTTCTTGAAGGTAGGGGCTATCTTTTGCCTCTTTTGGAAATACCAACACTTAGCACAATGCCTGACACATAGCAGATGCTTGATAACCTTTGATTAATTGATTAATTAATTGGCATAACTGGGATTTGAATTGGAGTCTTGTCTAAAGTTAAGGTAGACTCTCTTTCCACTTCCAGATATCGAATTGAATTCACTTGTTTTGGTGTGTTGTGGTCCTTGGGAATCACAAAGAGTTGGACACAACTGAATAATGGAACAACAGTACTTTGGCTTCAAGATGTGTTTGGAAGTACAGTGAAGAACTGAAAGATATTACTTATTAAATGCTGACTCAGATCTAATAATGATTTTAATCACTGGAAGATAAGCTCATTAAAGAACAAAGTACACAAAGCATTTGTCAGAGTAATACCCAGGTTTATGCCCTGAGAAGAGAGTGATTTGTCTAGATTCCTCTAGAATAGCTTTCTTCACCTTGGACTGTATATATTAGACGCTTCTTTAGTTTTCTATTGTTGTCGCTCAGTCACATCCAGCCTTTTGAACCCCACAGACCAGAGCACACCAATAATGCTCATGGGATTTTCTTGACAAAAATACTGGAGTAGTCTGCCATTTCCTTTACCAATTAACCTTCTTTAGAGAATCCCAAATCAAAACTTTTCTATTTTTTTAATTTAAAATTTTTATTTTGAATATTCATGTTCTTTCCCTCTCCCCCAAACCCCTCCACCACCCATATCAAAACTTTTCTATGACAAATACTGAGTTAAGTTTTTGAGGCTCTGAGCAAAGATGTGTTTAAAACACATAAACATGCCATCTCTTCCAATAGGAAAGGGCTATTTCAAATGGTATGGTGCCTGGTATACAATAGGTGTATAATAAATGCTTGTTGATTGATTTTGACTATTGACATTATTTTGAGATATAATAGAAAGAGGGGATTTGAGTTTAAATAACTTTTCTGCCCCAAATCATGAATTCAGCTCCCTCCTTTATAAAAATGAAGGGTGTGGTTTAAATATCTTTTTAAAAATTTATTATGGATTTAACAAACATAAAAAAATTAAATATTTCCATATACATATTAGAACAGAAAAAGATTTATGTGAAACCATGAATCTGTTATGTATTGCTATCTTTTTAAACAAAATTACATAATACTTCACTTTCAAAGCTGACCAACTTGTCTGTTTCCTTCTGAACTTCTTTCTGATCTTTTAAATGATACTTTGGGGACCTTTCTTTTCTTTCTTCTTTTTTGCAGCACTATTACTAGCTATCTTCTCCCCTCCCCAACTTCTCCCCTTGCCTCCAAATAGAGAAAGACATAATCCTTATAAGAAATAAACATAATCAAGCATAACAAATCTGCACATTTGCCATGGGACTAGATTATCTGCATAGTCCTTGCCAGCTCTGATATTCTGTGATTTTCCAGTGTCTAAAATTTAGTAAAATTCTCAACTTTTTCAGAGTCCTTAGTTTTTAGACTGCTTTGTTTAGAAAGAAAAAGCCAGGATTCTCATCTGATCCACTCACTTAACTGACAAGTTATCTATGTCAAAATTAGTAAGAGCAATTGAATGGTCATCATACTCTATGAGTATCCCAAATCTTTCATAGCTTTCATAGCTATTTTCTCATTGAAACTGAGAGGCTGCATTTATTATAGAAAATAGAACTGAGAGAGCATAGAACCCATCTAGTTTCAACAGAGGGCCTTGAACTGAGAATTGGGAGACATTGGTTTTAGCTCTGACTTTGGCAGTAATTAGCTGGGTGACCTTAGGCAAACTACTTTCCCTCTCTTCCGCTTTGGTTTCCTTTTCTGTGAAATAGGGAAGTTGGACTAGATGATCTCTAAGATCTTTTACAGTTTTAATGTTCCATGTCCTATAGGCCTGTCCAGCTCTAGAATTCTATGTTCTAAGATCCCTTTCAGGTTTTTTTACGCAGACATTTTATTTTCTTGATTATATTTAATAATAATTTTCAACAAAAGTTTTTCAAAATTTTAAGATCCAAACACTCTCCTTCCCTCTCTTCCCTCCCTTCCCTTCCCCTACTAGGAGATGATAAGCAATCTGATCTGGGCCATACATGTATCATCATGCAAAACACACTTCCATATTGGTCATTGTTGTAAGAGCACACTCATACATAACTAAAACCTCCAAATAAAACTGTAAATACACTGATAACTGTTGGAGGACTCCAACAGTTCTTTCTCTGGAGGTTGTCCCCTCATAAGTCCTTTGGGTTTGTCCTAGATTGCTGAGAGCAGCCAAATTTTCACAATTGATTGTTGTACAATATTGATGTTACTATGTCCAGTGTTCTCCTGGTTCTGTTTATTTCACTCTGCATCAATTCATGTAGTTCTTTCTCGCTTTTTCTGAAGTCATCTCACTTATCATTTCTTATAGCACAATAGTATTCCATCACCACCATATACCACAATTTGTTCAACCATTCCCCAAATGATGGGTGTCCCCTCAATTTCCAGTTCTTTGCCACACCAAAAAGAGCTGCTATAAATATTTTTGTATAAGTAGGTCCTTTGCCCTTTTTAACATTCTAGGCTATCAGCAGTTGGCCTGTTTCTGTTATCTCAGTGCATACTGCAAACAAGAACCAGTTGACAGTTAATCTTTTTTTTTACATGGTTGCTCTTGCCCAAACTCCTAGCCTCAGTTTCTTCACCTGTCAAAAAAAATAGATAATAATAGCACCTACCTCCCAGGGTTGTTGCCCTGGTGAAGATCAAATGAGATAATATATGTAAAGTGATGATAGCAAATCTTAAAATGACATGTAAATGTTAGCTATTATTATAAAAAAAAAGAGCTTTACTTTAGTGGACAGATGATTTGTCTTTCTCATTGTTGCTGACAGCTAACTAGTCCCTATTTAACCAAGTGGTTCTCTAGCATCATGGCTTCTGGCTGAGAGAGAGCTGAAATTTACAGTCTAGTTTGTAATTCAGTCCAACAGAAGCTGGTATGACTAATGTGTGAGGATAATCTCCAGACAGTGGCTGGCTAACTCCTGGCCAGGGATGTTGCAGAGGGGATTTTTGCTTAGGTCTGATTTGGATTGACCATTTTGTCTAGATCTGTTTGTGTGCTGTCTGTCTCCCCCATTAGATGATAAGCAACTTGAGGGTAAACATTGATTTTTTTAGCTCTTTTTTTTCCCCCAGAGCTCAGCATAGTGCCTGGCATGAAGTCGGTGTTTAATAAATGTTTGTTGAATTTATTGAATTGAACCGATCTCTGAGATCCTTTCTTACATAGATCCTGTGATTCCTTGATTGGGGATCCAAGTGGTAAACATAGGATCTCCAAGTTGGAACAGACATTAGAGGTCATCTAATCCAACCTCCTACCTAGTAAATTTGGCAGGGGAAGAGGAAAACATGTTACTGAACCTCAGAAATAGAAATGTTTGCCCAGAGTGTCTTAGGTGCTCATTTCCCAGTGGAAATGTGAGTAGATGCTGGGGATCAGACTCTGCCCTGGGCTCGTCCTTTGACATACTTCTCCATTTCATGGTCCTTGCCCAAGACCTCGGATGAATGCTGCCCTGCTCCTTCACTCTTCCAAGAATATCAGTCCCACTTCTGCTCTTCTTGCCCAAGAGGAAGTGGCCACCTTCTTCTGTGGCTATTTAGTCATTTGGCTGTGGGCAGATGACCTAAGAGGGACTGTCAAGTCTGGGCTGATACAACCTGTAGGAAGGAAGGAGCCAACCCCATCTGACCCCAAAGGAGGCACAACCTGGGAAGTGAAAACCCATCCAGAATGGGCTGGGGCTGCTTTTGCTGAAAGAAGAATAAATCAAAAGGTCAAAGCCAACCAGGGTGTTCAGTGCCAGAATTTCACAAGTTAGGGCTTTAAAATGCTGGGGAGGTTTTTTTTGTTTTTGTTTTTGTTTTTGACACCCTACAAGTCTAACTTTAGCAATTTCCTCATTGGAATCAGACCCCACTACAAAACATCAGATGGGTGATGGCCTTGCTTCCTGAAAACACTGAATACATTTGGACAAAAGCTGCAAAGATAGATGGGCTGAAACAATGCTCCAAACTCCTAGGATCTACCTTTTGAGTCAAGCTGGTTTCCTTGATTCCAATATGTTTCTTGCTTTTTCCTATCTTGGTGTGAGGACACTTAGGTGAGTTCTAGCCTCAACTGTGCAACAATGGGAACCTAGGTGAGTCACTTCTCTTCTTTGGGCCTCCCTATTTCCATCTTAATTGTAACAGCCCTGAATGCCACCCAGAGGTGTCTAACACCTATATGATGAGCCCACAATCTCTCTCTTGTTCATGAGGTGACATTTTCCACCGGCTCTCCCAAGGTCCTGTCAGAATGGAAGCACATGATGGTATCATCATACAAAATGACATTTACTTAAAATAAAAATAGCAAGATTAAAAATAAGTAAATGATAATAAGCCACAGACATATTTACTACATAATTCTATATCCCTTCCCCCAAAAATAAACCAAAGAAAATGGTTCTTCTAACTTCCCATGTTGAAAGGTTTTAAGTCTAGTCCATCCCTGCCCAGAGCTGCTGAATTGTCAGGACACAATTTAGGGAAGCAGTGGAAAGTATGTTAAGGATTTGCCCACTTGCCAAAAGTGTTCTATCTTGATGCCTTGGGCACCACTGCCCATCTCTTCCCCTGGAACTCTGAGACCTCAAAATCTGTCATTATTCTTTCCTTTATGAAAAGTAGGAAGCCTCAAAAGGTCGCCTTGTGTGCTACCCCATCAAAATGTAACCACCAAGCATGGCACAAGCAGGGGCTACCTTAGGGGTTTTCCAACTCCAGCCAGAGGAGACAAGACAGATTAGGGACAGTCCCAGGTTCCCCAGCTATTTATCCTCCTTCTTTCCTTTTTTGGGATGTGGCAGCTCAGCTCTGGCCAAATCCTTGGGTGTTCGGCCAAGAATCCTTGCCAAATTCTTTCCTGTTTTGGCTTGAAACTTCCTTTTCTTTTGTCCCTTTAAAGCCATCTGCCTCTTCTTTCCCTGGTCACACCGTGATCATTCCCCAACTCTTTCCTTGAGTCTACACTGGGGTAATATCACCACCACTCTCTGTAAAGGCATGTGGGGGATAAAGTTCCCTTCATATACCAAATGAAGGAGTTGAATTAGATGATACCAGAGATCCCTAATCAAGGTTTTTTGCTCATTCTGTTTCCTTTATCTGGAATGCTCCATTAACCCATGTATCTCACTTTTTTCAAGTTTCAGTTTAAATGGTTTTTCCTGACTAATCTTAGTTGGATTAAATAAACATTTATTAAGCACCTGTTACACTGAGAAGACTGTGCTAGGCACTAAGGAATAAACACAATTCGGATAAGACATACCTATTCTAATGGAGCCCTGGATACGGCCCAACTCCAGGCAACAAGCATTTATTAAGCATCTAGCATGAACTATGTACAAACATGACATGTTGTTCAGTTGTTTTTCAGTCATATCTGACTCTTTGTGATCCCATTTGGGGCCCTCTTGGCAAAAATATTGAAGTGGTTTGACATTTCCTTTTCCAGATCATTTTACAGATGAGGCAACTGAGACCAATAAAGTTATGTGATATGCCCAGATTGCACAGCTAGGAAGTGTCTGAGGCTGGATTTGAACTCACAAAGATAATCCTTCCTGACTCCAGGCCTGGAATTCCATCTACTCTATAATCTAGCTGCTCCCAAAACAAGATATCAAGATATATACAGGATAAACAGAAGGAACATCTATCTATCTATCTATCTATCTATCTATCTATCTATCTATCTATCTATCTATCTATCTATCTATCTATCTATCTATCTGTCTATCCATCTCTCTCTTCCTTCCTCTCCCTCTCTTTCCCCCTCTATCCTCTCCCCCCTCCCTTTCTCACCCTCTCCATCTCTCTCTTCTCCCTTCTCTCTTCCTCTCCTCCCCTTTCTCCCTCTCTTTTTCCCTCCCTCCCCCCTCTCTCTCGATATATATATATATATATATATATTTGTGCATACATACACATCCACATCCTATGCAAGACACACACATACACACACACACACACACACACACACACATATATAATATTGTAGGAGGAAGACTTACTGAGGTCGAAAGGAAACCTAGCAAGCTGGGAAGCAGAGAAAAGGATAGAGAGAATTCCAGGCATGGGGGACTGCCTATGAAAATGCAGGAATCAGGGAGATTGCATTTCTTGTTTAAGGAAAAGCCAGGAGGCCTTGTCCACTGGCACTGAATATGTGGAAGGAAGTAAAATAAAAGAATACTGAAATGGTAGTAAGGATTTATGTTATGAAAGGCTTCAAAAGGCAAGCAGAGGATTTCAGTAAGTGGTAAAATAAAGGCAGTTAGGTGATACAGTGGATAGCGTGCTGGATTTAGGATAAAGAAGATGATTATTATCAGGGCTAATTATTTAATTACTTATAGCCTCAGTTGACTCATCTATAAAATGGGGATAATAATAATAACTGTTCACAAAGTTGTAAGGACTAAGAGACATAATATGTGAAAATATTTTGCAAACTTTAAAATGTTAGCTATTTTGTTATTATTATTTATCAATATGTGAGCACCTGTATTCAAATCCTCCCTCTGCTACCTACTAACAGTGAATTTGAGCAAATCATAACTTCTCAGGGTCTCTGTTTCCTCATTTATAAAATGAGGCTGTTGGACTAGCTGGCCTTCTAAAGTTGTTTCCAGCTCTAAATATATCATTCCAGGACATAAAAGTGTATTAGGGAAAGAAAAAGCGTTGTGTGCACAATTCAAAGGGACAGCAGATGGATCAAAGCACCTGGGGGAAAACTGTTACCAGATGGACACATCTAGGAAGACTTCCTGCAAGAATTGAGCTTCAGAGGTTGAGCACAATCTCCATAGTGCAGGTATGAGGGAGATGGCATTCCTGGCATAGGGATAGCAAGCCAAGGAATAGATGTGGGAAATTGTGGGAACAGCAGTAGTCTCCAATTTATAGGATGATAGATTTAGAATTGGAAACGAACAGAGATAGTATCTAGTCTAACTCCATTATTTTACAGATAGGAAACTGAGGAACAAAGATGTTAAATGTTAAATCATTAACATACTTTCCTGCTGCTTCTGTAAATTGTGTCCTGATGATTCAGCAGCTCTGGGCAGGGATGGACTAGACTTAAAACCTTTCAACATGGGAAGTTAGAAGAACCATTTTCTTTCGTTTGTTTTTTGGGGGAGGGATATAGAATTAAATGATTTACTCCAGGTCATACAGTACTCCAGTGTCAGAGGGAGATTTAAACCCAGGTGCTTTGATTCTAAATCCTGTGATTTTCAGTAGGTTTCCCAAACAGTAAGTAGGGGAGCTGGGATTTGGACATCGTTCCTCAGCCTATAAATCTATTGCTCCTACCACACTCCTTTGGAGGCTGGTGAGTAGTCTGGGTCCTTGACAGAGGCTTAGCTTCTCTCTTATTTGTGGTGATACAGGCATGGGAGTCTGCAATATAAGCTCCAACAGTCTTCTCAGATGATAACCATCTGACTGAACATACTGCCTTGGAGGCAGCTGGGTGGCTCAGAAAGTGGAGATCCAGATCTAGAGACAGGGAGGTCCTGGGTTCAAATCTGGCCTCAGATACTTCCTGGCTATGTGCCCCTGGAGAAGTCACTTGACCCCCATTGCCTACCCCTTACTGTTCTTCTGCCTTGGAACCAAGATTCTATTCTATTAATTCTAAGATGGAAGGTAAGAGTTTAAAAAACCCCCAAACATGCTGCCTACAAATCTAATCTTCATCCTTCCCCCTTTTGTCCCTGGGAAAAGAAGCATGCCCAGACTACATTTTTGCACTGTCAGTTTTCTAGTCAGACAGCTTAGCCTGTCATCAATATACCTGTACTGTTCCCTAAGAACAATCCCCTCTGGTACTTTGTATGGGAAGATAAGGAGAGGAGCCAGGGAGAGGTCTTGCCCTAGAAGTGATGTCCTACCAGATGCTGCCCTTTTCCAATCCATCCCTCAATGGAACTGATGAGGTTGGATGAAAGGAACCACAAAAATGCTTGCCAACCCACAAGATGATGCAACAGGAAAAACTGGGGTCTACTAAGAGATAGTTTGAATAAAAAAAAAGTGAGAAAGCACATGCTGAGATGTGTGAACTCAGCAGAGGGTGGACCTCAAACACCTACTTAACCTAGAATTAAAATACAGTCATTTCTATTTGGCTTCTATGCACCTACTTGGTTTTTGTTGGATAAAAAATATTCATTTGGCCTTATTCCTGGGGCTACATGGCTAGAAGGAGCTTGTCCCTGAAAAGATGAGCTTTAAGGACTCTAGATTTTGCTATCATTTCATCAGTAACTTGTGGTCCAGAACTTCAGCTCCTATTCTATAAGAATCATATTGGATCTTGAAAGCTTCTTTAAGAAATCTCTCTTGATGGCTCAATGGATAGAAGGCCAGGTCTGGAGATGGTAGGTCCTGGGATCAAATCTGGCCTCAGACACTTCCTAGTTATGTGATCCTGGGCAAGTCACTTAACTCCCATTGCCTAGCTCTTACTACTCTTTTGCCAAAACTCAGTATTGATTCAAAAACAGAAGGTAAGGTTAAAAAAACAAAACAAAACTACAAAACTCTCCCTTAGACTCATACTCCTTACCCAGGGTTCCCCTCAGGAACATTAGAATTTAGATTTTTTCTAGATTTTCACAAAAAAATGAAAAAAAGGACACTCAGTTCCTAGTCTCGGGTTAACAATCCATGGACTATAGAACAGACTTTATTTTATTCAACAGAAATAAACAAAACAGAAGTCACAGATTACAAAGGACTCATGCCCCAAACTACAAACTTGCAAGAGATCTCCTCTCTGCCTGTTGGGCCTCCACATTTCCCAAGAACTTAAAAGTCCTCCAGACTTACAGGGCTCTCCTAGGGTTGTGGTCCCCCAATGCAAGGGGGAAGCACTTGGAGAGTCAACTTCTCTCCCTTGGCTGAAAATATCCTTCCCAAAGACCTAGACCATTGCCTTATAATTGACTTATAGTTCTATCTTTGGTTAAAGATCTCCCTCATCTCATCTCAATAGAAAAAAAAAAAACACTCAGTGTAGCTGAAGAGAAAAGCAGCCTTTCCTTATGTGGAAATCTATCTTCCCAGAGATCCGTATTTTTCTTTCAGATTTATAGTGTTATCCTGCTTAGGGACTTCAAAGGGGGGGAAGCTAGTTGGGATAGCCAGAGAGCTGACCACCCTTCTCAGGACCTGACCAAGACACATAACTCACAGTACTAGAAAAGGACAACATCCATCGCTCTATCCTTCGTCACTCCAAAGCTTTAGCTCCAGCCATTCTCAGAACTCTTCCACTGGCTCCAGGAAATTGGTGTTTTTTTTGTCTCTCTAGGAGATCTGATCATGGGATCCCTCCATTTGTTGGGGAAGCCCTCTGTGTCTCTGCCTCTGTTGCTCTCTTCTATTGACTCTTATTCTTGAGTTTAGGGCTTGTTCCAGGAACTCCACACTGTCTCATTGCAGCTTCCGTCTCCATCTACCACTGTGTGCTTCCTCCTTTCCTGAGGACTTTGGTTTCCTTAGAGCTAGGTCATGGCTTTGTAAAATTTCTCCAGGGAAATGAGCATGTTTCTGTTGGATAGCACCTCTCCTCTAAGTGTTTGTCTCAATTCTGTTCTCTCCATCTTTGGGGTCCCTTTAGTATATATATATATATATATTTAAGCCTTTACTTTCCATCTTAGAATCACTACTGTGTATTGGTTTTAAGGAAGAAGAGCAGTAAGGGCTAATCGATGGGGGGGGGTAAATGACTTGCCCAGGGTCACACAGCTAGGAAGTGTCTGAGGCCAGATTTGGATCCAGGACCTCCCATCTCTAGGCCTGGCTCTCAATCCACTGAACCACCCAGCTGCTCCTTAGGCTCCCTTTAAAAAGTCAAATCAATCAATCAACAAATATTTACTGAGTGCCTGTTGTCATGCTGGGCATTATAAAAGATCTGGGACTAGAAGTACCCAAAAGAAACAATTGTTGCTCTCAGAGAATAAAGACTCAAATCCAAAGGTGTAGCTTAAGCTGACAGGACTAATCATGGTTTAATCAGACATCCTAAAATATGATCTTAGGATGGTTTACATCTTGGGTGAGGAGAGAGACATTCTAAATGCAGAACAAAGACCATGTTCTTTAATATTATTAATAATCAGCCTCCTTTTGAACATATCTTCTAAAATGCCATTCATTCATCTTCTTTTACATTTATGGAGCATGTATTTTCCATCCATGGACCCCATATGGCACTTTGTCTTGACCCTCACTAGTATACACATATTTTAAAAAATATTTAAATAATTATAATGCAAATATTATTGATTAGAACTCTGCATTTGTGCTTCCCCTAAAGTCCTACTCCAATGCCTTTATTGTGCTGTGTCTCCAATGACTAGGTCAATATGGATATGTCTGCCAAGTTCTTCCAGACTGTAAAGACTATGAGAATGGATCCAGTGATGGACTATATGTCTGCATTAAAATCTCAGCATTAGCCTAGCTGATTCTTTTTTTTTTTTTAAACCCTTACCTTCCATCTTAGAATCATTATTATGTATTGGCTCCAAGGCAGAAGAGCAGTAAGGGTTAGGCAATGGGGGGTTAAGTGACTTGCCCAGGGTCACACAGCTAGGAAGTGTCTGAGATCAGATTGGAACCCAGGACCTCCCGTCTCTAGGTCTGACTCTCAATCTACTGAGCCACCTACGTGCCCTTCTAGCTGAGCATTGAGAGGCCCCTCACCAGGTGAGAGAATGGATTTTTTGGGCAAAGTGACTCTTAAAGACCATCTACTGAGTTGTAGAGGAACTACTGTATGGATTGGTAGAGGAAATAACTGCACTAATAAAAATCACAAATCCTTCAATGATGGAAGAATCCGTCCAAAGGGTAATGCTTTTTGGCCATACCCAACTTCCCTCAGCAGCTGAGATGAGACTCCAAGATGCTTAGGGAATGGTTTAGTTTACTATTTCAAACCAACCAATAGCCCAGTGGATCCAAGATCTCATCAATGTCAATATTCCCTTCAGTGATTCAGATAACAACCCATGTTAAATCAACTGCAATCAATTTAAAAAGTATTCATTAGGTATCTACCATATGCCGGTCAACATGCTAGGAACTAGGAAAACAAAGGTAAAACTGAAGTAGTCCTCCCACACTCCAAGAGCTTACATTCTACCTGAGATATGTTACATGATGGATCACTGATTTATAATTAGAAGGGAGCTTGGACTCCATCTCCCTCATTTGATACATAAAGAAACTGAGGCACAGAGAAATTAAGTGACTAGCCCAGAGTAAGACCAACAGATAAATGCAAAATATATTCAAAGTGTTTTGGTGGCAGAGAAGGCACTCATAACTTGGAGGATGAGGAAAGCTCTTGTGTAGGAGGTAGTACCTAAGTTTAACCTTCAGACCAATGGTTTTACACTGGTCGTTTCACATTTTACATTTATGGTGAAGTTTTGGGGAGGGTTTTCTATAGTATTGAACTGGAGGTTATTTTTAAGCAGATAAAGATTAGCCCTGAAAGCCTTATAAAGGGTTAAACTCCTGGAAGAAAGCTGATTTGCATTCATTTCACTGATTATAGTAGTTTCACATTTTAGTTTTAACATCAATGGGCTGCAACTGCCATTCAAATGATATGGAAATTACTACCTTATGCTGAACATTTTCCTGAAGCATCCAAAGAGGAAAAGATCACCAAATGGCTGAGCTTAGAGGAAAAATACAATCTAACAACACCTGCTAGGCTTATTGTTTTATTTGTAACTTGAAAAAGGCTATAGACTTCCTGTCCACAGCTTCTAGTTGAAGCATTCCCTAACAATCTCTAACATACAAATTGTTCGGTGGAATAACTAGATTTTTCACTTGGTTTCTTTCTATTGTCTTCTCTCCAAAAATGTCTGTGATGCTTCTAATTTCAGTAGCATAGGAAAGCTATACTTGGAATTACCAATTCCAAAGATGGAAATAAACTTTGAGACCATCTGATTTGTGGGGCTCAAAGAGGGACAGATTCATCGTCACAGAATGTCAGAGATGGAAGGGCCTAGGATCCACAAATTTGGTTAAAAATCTTTTTTTTTAAATAACTGTCTTGGGTTTCTTTTGTAATCCTACGTATTTCACTTTATGCATTTAAAAACTTTATTCTGTGGAGTGGTCTGGATGCTTCACCAGATCTCTCCTTGTCTATTAGCTGCTTCCTGGCTGCCTATAAAAACTCCCGCCCTCAAAAAATACTCCCCTTTGACCCATCTATCCCTGCTAGTTTTTATATCTCTTTTCTTCTGTGATTAAATTCCTTAAGAAGGCAGTCTAAAATCGGTGGATCATTTCTCTTCCTCTCACACTCTTCTAAATTCTCTTTAGTCTAGCTTCTAACCTCATCACTCAGCTGAAACTGCTATCTCCAAAGTTATCAACGACCCCTTAATTGCTAGATCCAGTGGTCTCTTCTTAGTCTTCTTCCTCCTAGAGCCCTCACCACCATTAATTTCTTCTTGATTCTCTCTTCTCTCTAGATTTTCGTGATATTCCTTCCTCCACGCTCTCCTCTTAACTCCCTAACCAGTCCTTAGTATCATTTTGCTTTTCAGTCAGGTCATGCCCATAAACCAGGAGTGTTCCCCAAGGCTCTGTCCTGGATCTTCATCTCTTTTCCTTCTATACTATTTTGCCTGGTGATCTCATTAGCATCCATGAATTCAATTATCATCTCTATATAGATCAATTAGTCCAGCGTATCTCCTGACCTCCAGTTTCACATCTCTAATTGCTGATTGCACATTTTGAAATGGATATCTTAGGGATATTTTTATTCAACATGTTTAGAAAAAATCAAATGAACTTATTCTCTTTCTCACCAAAACCTCTTCTCTTCTTAACCTCTCTATTACTGTTACCACTGCCTCAGTTGCCCAGGCTCCAAACCCAGGTGACATCCTTGACTCCTCACTCTCTGTGACACCCTCCTGCCTCCTCTATTGAATCTATTGTTAAATTCTTCAATTTTCCCTTTGCAACATCTCTCATATATGTTCTCTTTTCTTCTCTGACACTGCATCCGTCATTGTCCTTCATACTCAAAGAGGATCACTGTGTTGGAAATCAAGGTATGACCAGTTAGGGCTAGTCAGACCAATATGAGCTCATATGGCTCTACCACAGGTTGGGCACAAATCTCCCATATGAACAGTTGGGATGGAGAGGTCTCTAAATTTGTGCTTTTTTTTTTTCTTTTAAGTTAATGCAATTCTGCTTTGCATAGAGCATAGTGCCTTCTTTGAGGTGGACATGCCATGCAGGATGGTCCTGTGGCTGTGTGTACCATGTCTCACAATTAATACTAAAGTTCTTCAGAGACACCTTGAGACTGTACCCCACCTAGAGCAGGACCTCATCAATTCACACTTTAATTATTGTGGGAGATCCACTTGCTGGTCAACCTGCCTCAAGTTTCTCCCTATTTCAATCCATTCTCAATTTAGTTGTTGTTGAAGTGATCTTCCTAAAATGTAGGTCCACACTTGTCTCTTGCCTATTCAGCAGACCCAGGAGACTCCCTCTTACTTTAAGGATCAAATATAAAATCCTTTGTTTGGAATTTAAAGACCTGAATATGCGGACCTCTTCCTTTCCAATCTTCTTATATCTTATTTCCTTCCATACACTATGATCCAGTGACTCTGAACTCTTTACTGTTCCTTGAATAAAACATTCCATCTTTCACCTCTATGTATTTACACTGGTTGCCCTCAATGTCATACCTGGATTTTTTTCCTTCCTTACCTCTATCTCCTGACTTCCTTGAAATCTTAATTTAAAATTCTACTTTCTACTAAAAGCCTTTCCTGATCCTCCATAACCTTAGTACTCTCCCCTTGAGCTTATCTCTATTCTATTCTATTCTATTCTATTCTATTCTATTCTATTCTATTCTATTCTATTCTATGCATGTTTGTGTGTATGTATATAGATAGATGCATATAAGCATATACACACATATATATATATACCACAGTATAGATATGTAGCTATGTATATATGCATGAATATCTATATCTACCAAAAATATTGTTGTTGTTGAATTGTTTCAATTGTGTCTGACTTTTCATGACCCCATTTGAGATTTTCTTGGCAAAGATTCTTATATGGTTTGCCATTTTCTTCTCCAGCTGTTTTTACAGATGAGGAAACTGAGGCCAAAAGGGTTAAGTGACTTGCTCAGGGTCACACAGCTAGTAAATGTCTAAGGCTAGAATTGAGCTCAGGAAGATGAGTCTTCCTGACTCCAGGTCCAGCACTCTAATGTGCAACCTGGCTGCTCCTATATACATGCAATAAGGTGGAGATAATCTCAGAGTACTAAGGTACTAAGGGGTATGTGTGTATACATGTACACATCTATCTATCCATCCATCTATCTATATCTCTTTCTCCATCTCTGTCTCTCTGTCTCTCTCTGTCTCTCTGTCTCTCTGTATCTCTTCCTCTCCTTCTCCCTCTCCCTCTCTCTCTCTCTCTTTTTTTTTTTCTCTCTCTCCCCCACCTCTCTGTCTCTCTGTCTCTCTCTCTGTCCATAGTTGGTACAGAGATTTTTGCATGTTGTCTCTCTCATTAGACTGGATTTCCTGAGACCAGGGACTGTCTTTTGCTTTTCTTTGAATCCCTGGCACTTAGTTGGTGCTTAATAAATAATTGTTGACTTAACCCAGTGGTTCCCAAACTTTTTTGGCCTACTGCCCCCTTTCCAGAAAAAAATACTACTTAGTGCCCCTGGAAATTAATTTTTTAAAATTTTAATAGCAATTAATAGGAAAGATAAATGCCCCTGTGGCCATCACCACCCCCCTGGATCACTGCAGCACCCACCACGGGGTGGTGGCTCCCACTTTGGGAATCACTGACTTAACCTCACCAGACTGCTAATGACACATCCTCAAAAGAGTAAGAATCTCGAATCTAGTCTAAGTTCATTTATTTATGCCTGGTTTTTCCTTCATCTTTAGAGAATTCAACATAGGCTTATGAAATCAGTTCTAGACTTGAAGTTTGGTATTTGAATTCTAGTGCAGACTCTGTATTAATGAATGAATGAATCAATCAAAAAGCATTTATTAAGTGTTTACTATATGTCTAGAAATTTACTGTGCACTGGGGATACAAACACAAGTATTATTAGTCTTAAGGAGTTGATATTCTGCCAGGGGAGATAAGGAATCCATATATCAATATATAGATTATACACACATATCACCAATAAGGTAAATACGAAGGAGTTAGATATGAAGTCAGAATTGGAAAAACTAACAAACAAGTAGTAGCAAGAATCAGGAAAGACTTCACCACAAAGGCGGTGCTTGAGTTGTGTCTTGAGGAGCATGAAGGATTCTATGAGATGGAGGTAAGGGAATGAATTGGAGGCATGGGGGCTGAGATGGAGATGAGAGATAAGAGTTGGAGTGTCTTGTATAAGGGACACAGAAAAGGGCAATATGGCTATATTCTAGTGTATGGAAAGAGGAGTGGTGAGACTAGAAAGATAAACTGGGACCAGGTAATGAAGGACTTTGAAAGTGAAACAGAAGAGTTTATATTTTATCCTGGAAACAATAGGAAGTTATTGAACACACCTGGGAATTTGTAATTTCCAATCTATGGGCCTCCTTAGTTTCTTTGCCTATAAAAAAAAATGAGTGAAGTTAGACTAGATGTTACCTACTGACTCTTCCAGTCTTAAATTTTCTGATCCTGTGTTCTAAGAACTTTATCAGTGTAAAAACGCTGCCATGATAAAGTGGAAAGAACACTGGTCTTGTATTCAGAAAATCTGGGCTGGCTCCTAGCTCCAAGGACACTTGCTATCTATATGACCTTGGGCAAATTATTTCATTTCTCTGGGTCTCAGTTTCTTATCTCTAAGGTCCCTTTCAGCTCTATAATTTTGTGAATCTGATTCTGTGACCTCAGGCTTGACATTCTATACTCTAAGGTCTTCCTGAACTCTAATAATTTTCCATTTCCTTTGCCTGATCTCAAGATGGAAGGGAATGAGGCATTGTGTCATTGTAAATAAAGTGCTGTACCTGGAGAAAAGAAAATCAGTATGGCTTTATCAAGAACAGATCATGTCAGACAAATTTTATCTCCTTGTTTCAAAAGATTACCTAACTGGCAGGTCAAGGAAAGCCTATAAATATAGTTAAACTCAGAGTATATAATAAAAGATATATCACATGAAATTATGAAGAGGAAAATGAACAAATCGAAGAGAACATTATATGCAGCATCAGAAATATTATTTGAAGAATCACTTGTGTCTGTCTACCTCCAGAAAAAGAACTGATAAATAGAAATAAGTAGAATAAAGTTTTATGTGTGCATATATCTTTTTTGTCAGATGATGCTTTTTCTAATGGAGGGAGGGGAAAGAGGGAGTGAGTTATATTTAGATATAACAAACAAATAGACAAATAAATGCATTTAAAAGGAAAAATATGGTTTATCTCAATTTTAGCAAAGCATTTACTAAAATTCCTCCTGCTATCCTTTAAAGTTTTTCATTTAGTTTCTGATGTATCTCAACTTTTCCCTTTCTTCCCCACACCACAGTTAGCATCACCTCACAAACAGATACGTACATGTAAATTATGTCTTTCATATTTCTATTTATCAGCTTTTTCTTTGGAGGTGGACAATCACAAGCCATTATTCAAATTTTGGTTCTGCAGCTGTATATACTATTCTCTTTGTTCTACTCATTTCACACTTCATTATTTCATGTAGGTCTTGCCAGTTTTTTAAGAGATTAATCTACTCTTAGTTTAGCCATTCCACAACTGATGAACATCCCCTCAATTTCTAGTTCTTTGTCACCACAAAGAGAGCTGCTATAAATATTTTGGAACATATAGATTCTTTTCCTTGTTCAGTAATCTCCTGGGGAAACAGATCCAGCAATGAAATTGCCGGGTCTAAGGGTATACACAGTTTGAGAACCCTCTGGGCATCATTCCAAATTGTTCTCCAAAATGGCTGGATCAGTTTATAGTTCCACCAAAAGTGTATTAATGTCCCTGTTTTTCCACATCCCCGCCAGTCAATATTTGTCATTTTGATCTTTTATCATTTTAGCCTGTCTGATGGATGAAAGATGATATCTCAGAATTGTTTTGATTTGCATTTTACTTATCAGTAGTGATTCAGAGCATTTTCCATATATCTACATATGGCTTTGATTTCTTTGTACAAAAATTGTCTGTTTATATCTTTTGCCTATTTATAAATTAGAAGATGGCTCTTATTCTTATAAATCTGACAAAATTCTCTCTACATTTTAGATAGAGACCTTTACCTGGGAAATTATTTATAAATTCTTCCTCCCAATTTTCTATTTTCCTTCTAGTCTTGGCCACACTAGTTTTATTTGTACAAAACCTTTTCAATTTAATGTAATAAAAATGATCTATTCTACATCTCACACTGCTCTCCATCTCTCTCTTGCCACTCTTATGGAAAAGATGGGTCTAGCTCTATGGGAAAACATTTTTATGGCAGCAGGTAAAGGTATGAGCAATATGTTTATCGAATTTTGAAATAACTCAGAATTGGGAGGGGTAGCTAACACACTGGATGGCAGAGTTGGGATCCAAAAAGATCCTACAAGACTAGAGCATTGAGCTGAATCAAAGAGTATGATACTTAACAGGAATAAATGTAAAGTCTTAGGCATGTGTTCAAGAATTCAATTTTGCAAATACAAGATGGGGGAAGCATTGTTAGATAATCATTGACTTTAAAAGGATTATGGAGGTTTTAGTTAACTGTAATCTCAAAATCAGTCAACACACAGTAAACCTCATGTGACTTTGGGCTATATTAAAAGCCTCCAGGGATAAGGGGGTGCCAGAACATTTTACCCTACTCTGGTGATATGTCACAAGAATTATTATTTCCCATTAAGTTCTGGGCGACTTATCTTAGCAGGACATTGATAAGCTAGAGAACAACCAGAGTCATAATGGGCCTCACCATATAAGGATCAATTGAAGGAGCTAGGGATGTTTAGCTTTAAAAAGAGAAGGCTCTGGGGAACATATTAGCTGTTTTTGAGTAGTTGAAAGGCTTCAAAGTGGAAGATTTGTTCTATCAGGCCCAAGAGGGCAGAACTAGGCACAATGGATAGAAGCTGCCAAGAGACAAATTTAGATTTGATATTCAAGAAAAACTTCCTAACATTTGCAGTTATCCAAAATGAAATCCATTTTACTGTGTTGGAGATACTGGCTTCTTCCCGAAGGTCTTCAAACAAAGGTTGGATAAATACATATCAGGCTTGTTGCAATGAGGAGTCTTTTTTTAGATAGAAGAGGGATGAGCTGGCCATGCTCCTGATGGGTCCTTCCAACTCAAAAATTCTGTGATTTTGTGAAGATCTAGCTTTGCATTCAGTTTTAAGACTTTTATTAGCGGTGTGATCTTAGGTCACTTAAGTTTCCAAAACTTCAACTTCTTTACCTGTAAAATGGGGGTGCTAAGAGAAAGGGTTTGGTCCAACATTTATAAAACTGATATAGGGTTCTGAGGCTAAAAAGACAAAATCTAAAACAATTCTTGGCTTCCAGAGCTTACATTCTACTTGGACTAAACACTTACTTAAAAAAAAATGAATGAACAAATTTTTTCTCTGAGCTTCTCTAAATCAATTGCTCAATGTTCTCTGCCACAGTCACTTGCAGGATCGTGGTCTTAGCCTGAGGCCTCTCCCTACCCTCTGTCTCTCATGTCCAGAGTAGGCACTGGATAGGCATTGGATAGGACCAGACCTTGCTCCCTCAGCAAAACCTCAGACCCTGTCCTAGGCATAGTCCCAGTCACTTGCCCAGGCATTTGGCTAAAAAGCCAAACAAGGAATCAACTGTTGAAGGCACAAAGACTGATTTGGGCTGAACATAAGAATCCAACTTTTGGTAGGGTTTACCCAAAAGCAGAATGTGACCAAGGGCTGCTTTTAATCAAGGACCCTTGTCCAGTAGAGGACATTCTTGTGAGGGCAGAGGGTATATAGATTCAATGACCAGAGGTCATTTCTGAGCAAGCACAACCCCTGACCATTCCTCTTCCACTTAGTAACTACTTGCCTTTGAAAAAAGCTTTGGCATGAGGAGTTGCAAAGTTGATGCCACCTCTCAAAAATATAGAGGAAGGACCTTTCAAGCAGACATCAAGATGCTAGGGGGGTGTAGGGACTGGGGGGTGGTGATGGTCAAGAGCTGGAAGCAGCAGGAGGAGAAAGGTGGAGATTTCCTAGTGCACTGGGGGTGGAAGAATCAGAATAGCCCAGAGAAAGAATTTGCTCATTCTTTTATTATCATTTTTTAAACTAATAGCTTCTGGGCCCTGAGACAGACACTGGGAGGAGTTAAAGAGTCATCTAGGTCCTTCAGACTAGCCCAGGCAGTAGGGGAGTTTGACCTTTCTCTTCCTTGCTGAGTTTCTTCCAGCTCTTGACCACCCTCCTGGCCTCGAGCTCAAGGTCTATCTCTTCAGGAAGCCTTCCTGCCTTTTCTTCTGTGTCTGCCTTTTTTTTTTTTTTTTTTTGCTGGCTCCAATCCTCTTTTTAACTCTGAATTTTAACTCTGTGAAACACGCTTCAAGTGAATTTCCCAGAAACTTCCTATTGCTAGATTCTGGTTTTTAATCCATTCCACTTCCCTCTTTCATTTTAGGGGTGAGTTCACCCCATTTTCATTCCCAGTTGTGACAGATTGGGTCATTCCCTTCACTGGATTCTATTTTTCTCTCATCTTTTCCTCTCTCTTCATTTTTTTAATCTTAATTTTTTTTAATTGCCATGCCAAACACTTTCATATCAATCATTGTTGTAAGAGCACACATATATAACCAAAACCCCAGTAAAAGGCCAAAGATATACTGATGTGAAAGATGACTCCAACAGTTCTTTTTCTGGGGGTGGATAGCATTCCCTGTCATAAATCTTTCAGGATTATCTCAGATCAGTGCATTACTGAGAGAAGCCAAGTTTTCACAGATGATCATCATCTGATATTGTTGTTGTTGTGTACAATGTTCTCCTGATTCTGCTTATTTCATTCTGCATCAGTTCCCACAGATCTTCCCAGCTTTTCCTGAAATCATCTTGCTTATCATTTCTCATAAAGCACAATAATATTCCATTACCAACATGTACTACAATTCGTTGATGGACATCCCCTCAATTTCCAATTCTTTGCCACTACAAAAAGAACAGCTATAGGCTTCCGGGTTAAGATGGCGGCAGAGTAAGAAGCAGCTCTTAACCTCTCCTGACCGAAACATACAAAACTCCTCAAGGGGACATAAAAACAAGTCCAGACGAACGGAGGAACCCCACAACAGGGCACAGCGTGGAAGGTACGTGGAATCGAGACATTTCCAGGCTATAAAGGGCTCCCACTCAATCGCAGGCTGAGCAACCGCCCCACCCCCACCCCCTCCACACTCATCTATAGCTCCGAACCCAGCTAAAAAGAAATAGGGCAAGTTTGGGGCACCCATCGAGTCATCAGCAGCTCCGGGACCTGTTCCTGAGAGCAGCAAGACTTAGGACCCCATTAAGTCAAAAAAAGCACGCGAAATCTGAGCGCGCACGCCGGAGCAGGACGATGGGCGCAGAGAGCAGGCTGAGTAGAGGCGTGGGTGGAGGCAGAACTAAGCCTAAGTGGGGAACCAGTGCAGACGGGTATACGACTGTGGAAGCAGCGCCCTGAGACTTGTAAAGAAACCTCCAGCAGAGGATCAAGCAAGAGGGCCCACCAGGGGGCTTGACCTTGGAAAAAGCCAGAACTCAGACCTCAGGAGCCAATAGATTGCGAACAGACACTGAGCCCAAGGATAAAGCTGAGAAGCTGCTGGGCTAATGATGGCTACTCAGCATCAGGAGGTTCAGAAGAGAAAGAATAATAACAAGAAAAAGAAGTCTTTAACACTTGACAGCTTTTACACAGAGAAAATCCAGACAACCGAGCAAACAGAGGAGGAGAACAAACAAGCATCTGGACCCTCCTCAAATAAGGAAAACTCCTCACAAGCTATTGAAGAGTTCAAAACTGAGATTCTGAGGAAAATGGAAGAGATCTGGCAAGAAAATAACAGTTTAAAAGGTAGAATCTTGCAATTGGAAAGTGAGGCTCAGAAATCAAATGAACTGATAAGCAAATTGAACACCAGAAATGACAAGATTGAAAAGGAAAACCAGTCCCTAAAGGCTAGAATCGAGCAATTAGAAGCTAATGATCTCTCAAGACAACAAGAACAAATAAAACAAAGTCAAAAGACTGAAAAAATAGAAGGAAATATGAAACATCTCAATGAGAGAGTGACAGACCAAGAAAACCGGTCTAGAAGAGACAATTTGAGAATAATTGGTCTTCCAGAAAAACCAGAAATTAATAAAAACCTGGACTCCGTACTAAAAGAAATTTTTCAGCAAAATTGCCCTGAAGTCCTACAACAAGAGGGCAATATAGACATCGAAAGGATCCATAGAACACCCACCATATTCGACCCAGAGAAGAAATCGGTTAGAAATATTATTGCCAAATTCAAAAGCTTTCAAGCAAAAGAAAAAATCTTACAAGAAGCCAGAAAGAGACAATTCAAATATCAAGGAGCACCAATCAGGATCACTCAGGATCTGGCAGCCTCCACACTAAAAGACCGTAAGGCTTGGAATACAATATTCAGAAAGGCAAGAGAGCTGGGCCTGCAACCACGGATCAACTACCCATCAAAATTGACTATATATTTCCAGGGGAAAGTATGGGCATTCAACAAAATTGAAGAATTCCAGGTATTTGCACAGAAAAGACCAGGGCTGAATGGAAAGTTTGATATCGAACCACAAAAATCGAGAGAAACCTGAAAAGGTAAATAAGTTACAGAGGGAAAAGAAAGAAAACTTGTAATTTTTAAATTTGCCTTTTTAAGGGCCTCAGTGAGATCTAATTATCTGTATTCCTATGTAGAGAAATGTTATGTTTAATTCTCTGTAGTGAACTCTATTCACTATTATAATATTCACTATTATAGTAATCAGAAGAATAATTTACAGGGTGAGGGTGGAACACTAAATAATCTAAGATGGCGTGGGGGATGGGAAAGAGGGAGTAAATAGCAGGGGATACCAAGAGAAACTTGAGTGAATAAGAAAATAGAATATTCTATTACACACAAAGAGGGCATGGAAGGGAGAGGGGACAAATACTATTATAAGAAGGAGAGGAAGAGAGCATTAAGAGGTAATAATCAAACCTTACTCTTAGTGTAATCAACCTGGAGAGGGAAGAATAGTTAAACTATCCATTGGGAAATAAAACTCTTATCTAACCCTTCTGAGAAAGTTAGAAGGGATAAACCAAGGGGAGCAGGGGAGTGGGGAGAACAAAAAAAGGGAGGGGAGAAGGGGGAGGGAATTCATAAGACCTTTAAAAACAAAAAGGGGGGGGGGAAATAAGGGAGGGGGTAGAAAGGGAAGTCAATCAAGGGAGGGGATAAGGGATAGGG
>NC_058131.1:253913917-253942858 GCF_016433145.1 Gracilinanus agilis
GAGAGAGAGAGAGAGAGAGAGAGAGAGAGAGACAGAGACAGAGACAGAGACAGAGAGACAGAGAGAGAGAGAGTCTTTAGACCTGCAATAGAACAGAGAATTCTATCAGGAGCCTACATCTTCATATCACATGAAAAAAAAATAGCTGAGGCAAGATTCCCGAAGACTAGAACCTGATACACAAAGAAAGAATAATTACAGAAACAGAGAACAACCAGCAAGCTTGTTAACTGAGCACTCTTAGCCCCCAAACTCTGGGAAGATGAAAGGGGCACTTAGAATTAAATTTTTATGCTTGTCCCTGTGAGACTGGCAAAAAACAAACAAAAACCCCAGCAGAAAATAAACAAACAATTTATTAAGGGAGATACTTCTATTAAAAAGCCTAATAAGTCTAAATAAATCTCAGGGGAAGTAACAGCTTCCTTTGGGGCTGGGCTTCAAGCAACAGCAGCAAACTGTGTTGCCCAGATCTGCAGAGGAACTGGATATGTTGGAGTAACAAGTTGCTGCTTTCAGGTTACACCAACAATGTGGTTTGTTCTCAGTTTCACAACAATTCTGTTCTCTTGGTCTCTCTCTGTCTCTTTTGCTCTGTCTCTCTGTCTCTCTTTCTCTTGCTCTAAACTGGAATCATCCTCAGGACTTTAAGAGAATCTTGAAAAATAAAAATCTGGCGAGATGGAATTCAGTTGAACAAAGCCTCCTAGTATATGCAAAGCACTGTAAATGCTTTTTCCTTCTATTACTCTCTAAGAGTACCAAGAGAGATCTAAAGCATAGTCCCTGCTCTCAAGAAACTTTTCATCTAAGAGAGAGGATCTGGTAGATTCAGAAATAAATGTGATATGAAGTAGAATATAACCACAAAGAAAAGATATGCTTGATGTGTTCTGGGAAAATTTGGGGAGGGGTAGAAAGGATATTAAATTGTAAATATGGCAGGAGAATGGAGTTCTAGTTCTAGTTTGGCTACTGTCATGTCTTTGGGCAAGCCACTTCTTTCTCTTTGGGTCTTACTTTTCTTTTCTGTAAAATGGTCTGAAGAATTTCTGAAAGATCTTTTCTGGCTCTAAAATCCTGTGGCTTTTATCAAATGTAGGTCTTTTTAGTCCAATTGCAACGTAACATATTAGATATGAGATACTAAATTAGAGCATTGATTTAGACCCCATGTTAGAATATACATTAAAGAAGACCCCATATTAGAATGTGAATTAAATGAGACCCTAAATTAGAGTATTTAGACCCTAAAATATTTCTGTCGAAGATTATCACTCTAGTGCTTTCTCTGTGTCTCCGTTTCTACTACTGTAAAATGAAATGGTCAGACTCCGATGGTCCCTTCCAGTCCTTAAGCTCTAAAATTCGAATTCATTTTAACCTAGTTAAGATGTTATGCCTATTTGCTAAGATCTGGACTCTCCTTCTGTCCCTACCCACCTCTGCTAGAGAACTCCTTGTTCTCAGATGCTCAAGAACCTCCTGGCCTCGGAAGAAGGCTACACAACACATGCTTGAGGTTGTCCATCAGCACCCAGACCAACGGTGCTGCAAACAGGAAATAATGTCAAAAGTCCGTCCCTTCCTGGACCTCTCCTCTCACTCCCTTCCTCTCCCCAGTCTCTCTCTCACAGAAGCCAAGCTCGTTCTTGGTTGAGTAGAGGGCACGAAATTAAGAACAACCACTAGAGGGCACATATTTCCATCAGTTTGGTCCTCTCCAGCCCCTCTCTACAGCATTAATGGCCCAACATCGCTCATCCCAGCCATAAATGTTTCACTCCCTATTAGACTAGAGGGCGAAGACCTTGATCTGAAAAAAAAACCTGGCATCTCTGGAACACCCAGCAGAGTGCTCTCTGGAATAGTCATGGAGGTAGTGAGTGTGTATCATTCTTTACATCTACTATCTCACTTGGCCTCTAGATGCTCCAGTGAAGGAATGAATCCTAGAAGGTTGGAAAGATCAGAGAAAGGACATGATCCTCCCAACATCACACAGCTAGTTCCAAGGAACCAGGATGGGAGCCTCGGTTTCTTGACTCCCAGGAGTTCTTTTGAAGCAAGTTCCTATCCATGGCACCTGGATAAAAAGCTCTCCATCCATGGTATGGTGAATTAAGGGCAAACCAAATCTCTAGCCAGAGGGCTGCTTACTGCTTTGAAATCCTTCTTGTCTCCCCAAGAGCAGATTTATAAGGAACAACTGGGATAAATCTATGCTAGGTGGTCACAAATGGTTTTCAGTGGCTCACGTCACTAAAAGTTCAATTCAAAGAAACCATATACCCAATTTGCTTTGAGAAAGAGTCTACCTCTGACTGTAATTCAAAATAGATCAGGAATTTGAACTGAGAAGTGCTGGAAATTGAGAACTGGAATAAGAAGGCTACAGTGGGGGGACCAGTTTAGGAAGTGTGAAGTCTTCCTCAAAAGCTCTATTTTTACCTCTTTGGAGGGACAAGCTTGGAAGGTGCAAATAGCACTGAACTGGAAGCAGAAGGTCTGGGTCTGAGCTCAGTTCTACCACATATTATGTGATCTTTGAGCAAGTCACTTTCCATCTTAGACTATTTTTTTCATCTGTGTAATGGAACTAATAATTCTTACCCTGCCTGCATTGCAGTGTTTAACAGGTCAAATGGATGTGAAAGCATTTTGGAGCCATAAAACACCTGTTAAAATATTTTAATTCTTTTATTATTTTCTTGAAGAAGAATTCATAGTATGTCTAATTTGTATAAACTCATTTCTGGAAAAATTCATGGAAGAATCACATGTTAAAATAGATATCATCAGTTCTGATACATGAAGTGATCCCAATCTTCCTCCCAGTTCTCTGCAACATTATTAAAGATCTCGACCCAGAAGGAAAATCACCTTCAGTGTGGTCAGCAGCAGCACCATAATTTGATGCCAGTCTGCAGTTCAGAAATAAACTGGACCCTTGGCCTAACTTCAAAAGATTAACTTCCATTCAAAGATGTAAAATGGAAAATCATTCGTTAAATGGAAACTCCAGATATTTTTCTGGTCTGGGTCTATGTCATCAGTTTGAGAATCTCTTTTACCAGTGAAGGTCAGTGACTCACCTTGCAACAAAAGTCCTGGAGGATTACCTGAGGCACAAAGTGGTTAAGGGACTGGCCCACCGTCAAAGAGCCACTATGGGATAAGATGTCTTTTAAATATCAGTTGCGTTTATTATTTAAGGGGGATTAGCTGAGACTTCTACTGCCAATAGCCAAGAGAGCCGAGGATCCAAGATTTCACCCTGGAAACAAGGCAGGTGAAACCAACGGCTCCAAACTCCACTTGCCTCTCTCTGCAGTGTTGCATCATCGGACACACCTTGAGTAAGATCCCTCACTAAGTCATCTCTCCAGTTCCTTAGGATTGTTTCTTGTTTGTTCATCCAATAACATTTGCAAAGTCCTCTGCTGTGCAATGGAGGGTTATAATCTAAGTACTTACAATCTGGAAGGGAATGACATATACATAAATTACCATGACAGAAGGGAGAGGATAGATGCACAAAAATGAGATCCGGGCAACGTGGCAGAGAGGATAAATTTGGAGTCAGGAAGCCCTATATTCAAACCTGCTTCTGACATTAAATAGCTGTTTGAACATGGTCAAGTCATTTAAAGTCCTTGAGGTTTGTCTGTTAAAGGGAGATAATGGTATCTGCAGCACCTCTTCTCTCATAGAGTTGATATGTGGTCCAAAGGAGAGAATGTATATAAAGCACTTTGCAAATTTTAGAGCCCTCTCACAAAACCAGCTGGCGGCTATTATTATTTCTATGAAAAATTTAAGGAGGGAAAGACCACTCCCCTGGCTCCAGGCCTAGGATGGCCTGGCTCACTTCCAAAACAGCCCAGCCCAGTAGTCCAAGCAAAAGGGCCAGCGACATCCAGCAGCCCATCTTTTCCATCACAGGATATCGACGCTGGGTGTGGGGACAAGGGAAGATGATAATAGAGCCACAAAATCCTGCTTGCTATAATTTCCTGCAATTTGAGAATACTTAGATTTTTAACATGACTTCTGTCACCTGCCCTGGGAATTTTTCAGCCTCGCTTCATTTTCCTATCAAAACATAGTAATTTATTAGAGCTCAGCTCCAGCCAACCAGTTATTTGAACATCATGGATGTTTTAATGCGAATCAGCCTCTTCAATCTGTACTACATCCTAAGGGTTCTCTATAATTAGGGCATTTCAAGGCAGCCGATTGTGACAATGTTTGTGCAGCATTTTTTTTTAACTCTTTGCCATTCTTGTGCCAGACACTACCTATAGGAGAATAGGCCATTACAGCCAGTTCCATACATTGAATTATGGGAGCTCCTGAAAAAGACATCAGAAAAAAAATTCTCTCTCTTAAGTTTTTAAATATATGACCCTTCTAAGAAGAGAGGGCTTAAAACTGTTTATACTCATTTTTCTCCCTCTCTTGCTCCTTCCTTCTCTCTCTCTCTCTCTCTCTCTCTCTCTCTCTCCCCTTTCTTTCTTCCTCTTCTCTCTGTTTCTGTCTGTCTGTCTGTCTGTCTGTCTCTGTGTCTCCCTCTCTCTCTGTCTCTCTGTATCTCTCTGTCTGTCTGTCTGTCTCTCCCCCACCCCTCTCTCTCTTCCTCTCCTCTTCCTCTTCCTCTCCCTCTCCCTTCCTCTTTCTCTCTCTCATTCTTTACTTAGGGAATAAGTGTTTAGCAACTCTCTAGTACCAAGAAATATTAGGTTTACAATTAAAACCTAGATTTGAACCTGGTTCTGACCCTTTCTGCCCTTTCTGTCTGATCTAGAATGGAAATCACAGAATTTGAGAATTGGAAGGGCCTGAGTGGACATGCAGACCAATCTAATAGGAAAGGGATCTCCCCTTTAACATACTTGACAAATAGCCATCCAGCCTCTGCTTGGAGAGGCATCCTACCACTTAGAACAGCCCATTCCACTTTTGGACAGCTAACATTGTTAGGAATTCTTTCCTGACATCAATCCTAAATTGGCTTTTTTGCAGCTTCTACTAATAGCTCCTGGTTCTGTACTCTGGATTAAAACAGAACAAATGTAATGGCTTCTTTACATGGCAGTCTCTTGAATAAATACTTGAGGACAACCATCACATTCCCTTAGAATAATTTCTTCTCCAGGCTAGATCTATCAATTTCCTTCAACTGATCCTGATATGACTAGGCCTCAGGGACCATCATTATCCTCGTTGCCCTCCTCTGGATATTGTCCAGTTATCCTTAAAGGATAATAAATAAGGATATTGTCCAATATCCTTAAAACAGTGATGCCCAGAACTGAGCACAATACTCAAGGTAAGTCCTGATGAGGACAAAGGACAGTGGGGCTTCTTGTTGTTTCTTAGTCATTCGGTTGTATCCAACTCCTTGTGACCCCATTTGGTGCTTCTTGGCAAATGTACTAGAATGATTAGCCATTTCCTTCTCTAGCTCATTTTACAAGTGAGGAAACTGAGGCAAACAGGGTTAAATGACTTGCCCAGGGTCACACAGATAATAAGTGTCTAAGAATGGATTTGAATCCAGGTCTTCTTGACTCCAGACATGGCATTATACACTGCATCCACTATTAATTACCTCCTTATTCCGGAAAACTATAGCTCCATCTATGTAGTCCCATGCTGCCACATCACCCTATTGATACCTATTGAACTTTTTGTCCATTAAAACTCCCAGATTATTTTCCAAAAGAGCAGCTATCTAACCATGAAACCCCATCTTGTACTGGTGGAATTTATTTTTTTGTACCCAAGTGTAATTAAGTATTTGTATTTATCTTTACTGAATTTTATTCTGAACAGTGTTCTAACCTCTCAAGATCTTTTAGAATGCTCATTTTTATCATCCATTATGTTAGCATGTTCTCTGTACCTTCATCAGGTCAGTGATAAAAATATTAAAAAGCATACTTCACAACTCTATTTCAGTTTCCTTAGCTATAAAATGGGGAGAAGTATACCTGCCTTATTCACTTAACAGGATTTTAAATATGGATCAAATGGGATATCACAAATTATTTTGTAAATCATAAAATACCATACAGATATAAATCATCATTATTATTGTCTTTTTCATTTTTTCCTTAGAAATTTTTTTCAGTTACATGTAGAAACAATTTTTGACAATTTTTTGACAGTTTAGAATTCAGATTTTCTCCCTCTCTTCTCTCCCTGAAGCAATGAATAGTCTAATATATATAATATCCATACTTTCATATAAATATATTTCCACATTACACATATCTTTATAGAAGACACATATCACACACAATAGAAATCTCATGCCATGCTTTGATCTTTACTCATACTCCAACAGTTCCTTCTCTGGCTGTGGATAGCATTTTCATCATGAGTTCCTTGTGGTTATTTTGGAGACTTACTTTGGGCATCTCTTTTTTGTGGTGGCAAAGGACTGGAAACTGACTCCATTATATGGGGAATGGCTGAACAAGTGGTGGCATATGATTACAGAGGAATACTTTTGTGTCATAAGAAATGATGAATAAGGTGATCACAAAGAAATCTGGAATGACTTATATGAAGTAATGCAAAATGATGTGAGCAGAAACAGAACATTGTACATGGTAAACAATAATGCATGATGATCAACTGTGAATAACTTAACTTTTATCAACAATGCAAGGATCCAGGACAACTCAAAGAGACTCATGATGAAAAAGACTATCTCCTACCATAGAAGGAACTTTCAGGGTCTGAATGCAGACAGAAGAATGCCGTTCCTAATTTTATTTTTCCACGAAATTTTCTTTAGTGTAAGCAACATATGTCTTGCTTCATAACATGATGAAAATGGAAATATGTGTTGAATGATAATATATGTACAATCTACATCATACTACCTATCTTCTTGGGGAGGGGAGAAGGGAAAGAGGGAGAGACACAATAGATTACCAAAAGTCAGGAAATTATTGCTAAAAATTGAAATGACATGCAATCTGGAAAAAAGGAAAAAAAATTTGTCATCTTCTGCAGGAGGCTTTTCCTCACTATCTGCTTTATCCCACCAATATTCCTCTTCCATCTATTCTATAGACATCCTGCATATATGTAATTATTTACATATTGTAACTTCCTTTAAAATGTAAGCTTCTTGAGATCAGGGACCATTTTATTGTCTTTCTTTTTATTCCCAATACTAAGCACAGTGTCTGGCACATACTAAGTGTGCAGTTTGGAATGGCTCTGAAGTCCTGGGAGACTACCTCTCCCAGGACTCTCTGCCATAACTTCCTCAGACACAATCCTCATATTTGTGTTTTGTGAATTTGACAATTTGGTATTTTCTTTGTACCTATACTACCTCAAAGGAAAGACATATTAGTGACCTGCATTGACTTGATTTGCATTTTGTGCCTTTTTGTGAAATTTTTGTATTTGTATTATTGCTTTTATTACCTCCATTGTTTTATCTACCTCATTTGCACTCACACTGTAGACCATGGTTAAGCTAAGAAGAAATGCATCTAAATTCTTAGGTAAGAACCTTTATATTCTACTCCTCCTAAGTGACATGAATTGTAAGATATGTGTAATTTTTTATTATCACTGATTATAGGAGATATAGGAGATATATTTGAATTTTAGCAGATTTTTTATAATTGCATGTGTAATTTTTTATTTGAAGCACGTCATATATCTAAATTGAAAGAGTTTTTTATTATTAGATTAGTGTAGGTTTACTATGTTCATTAGTCCTAACTGTAACTTCCTGCCCAAAAGCCTTAGTCTACTGAAACTGCCATTGTTATTTTGCTATTATGGGACTTAGTATATATGTCTGATTCAAGGAAATGGGATCAACAAATGAACACAGACCTCATCTACACAGTGCCAAAGAAGCACAGACATCTACACAGTGCCAAAGAAGCACACACCTAATCTGAATGATGCCAAAAGAGCACAGGTCAAAAAGAGAAACTCTTTCCCAATAAAAAAGGACTTGAACCTAGTGTGAACCTTGAGGTTGCAGCGCTTAACATATGTTAAGACCCAGGACTCCTTGTACCACACTGCCTTGTGAAATTTATATCAAGTACCTAACAATTGGCTGTTCTGGCTCCATATTCTATCCCTGAGAAGAAATGATGAAAGAAGAAATGATGAAATATCAGACCAATAACTAAAAATCTAGTCCTCTTTTTCTACCTTTCTTACTATGGTGGTTGACTGTGATCCTGGCTGCTAAGTGGGTAAGTGCATGATGTTGGACATGGGTTACTTTAATTGGGCATTATTCAAACACCTATTGTGATTTTGTTTTTTCTTATTTAGAATTTTTTCCATATAAAATTTAGGATTGGATATTTAGAATTTCCATTTCAATAGTCATTTGGCTTTTTTGTGTTATTTTTCTGATGACTTCAATTGGCAGTGATTCATACGCCTCATGCCTCAACCATATATCCCTGTGTGATTTCTTTGTTTCTTTTTATCCTCCTCGGGGGGGGAGGAATGTGTTTTTATTTCATATGAAAGTCTAGGTTATTTTAGGGAAAGAGGTTTGCTGCCTCCTGGAATCCAGATGGAGATGCCCGCAAAGACCACATGTTGATCCAGGAGCCTGAGAGAAAAAACTGGATGTGCAACATTTGAACTTTGGGGGTTTAAAAATTCATTTGTCTTGTTAAAATTCACTTTTTTTGTTAAACTCATTTGCTTTGTTTAAATGCATTTGTTTTATATGTATGTGTATATATTTGTGAAAGAAGGGGGATTGCTCCCTAATTTTTTTTTTTTGTAAAAAAGAGCCAAGTATTTGGTTTTCTTTTGTTGTAAAAATTGATGCCATTCCCCTCTTGTATTGATGTATATTCCCTTTATTTCATTGTGATTGTAAATTTATGTGTATTTGTTATGATCCATTGGGGAGACTGGTCTCCCAAAGGATCACAAGGGGGAATGTGTGGTTTGGAATGGCTCTGATGTCCTCGGAGACTACATCTCCCAGGACTCTCTGCCAGAACTTCCTCAGACACCTCCCACTTCCTTTGTGGGAGGTATCTGAGGAAAGTATAAGAAGAAGAGAGAGGGAGAGTTTTGGTGCCTTTTCCCCCAGAGCATCTTTTCCCCAAGGATGGAGTGCTTCTAGAAAGCCTAATTTTCATAGCTTTCCCTAACCTTTCTTTACTTCCTAAATAGAACCCAATTAAATACCCCCAGAGACTAGCCTGAGTCTTTTCTACTTCAAGATCCTACCCTACCCTCCAAAGGGCTCAGGTCAATTTCCCACTGGGGCTGGGGCCTACTCCAGCTACCTTCATTCCCTTCCTCCGGCTTCCCTAACTTCTATTTCCCTTCCTTTCTCTCATCCTTCTTCCTCCCTTCTTTCAACCAAACATAAGTGTTTAATAATTGTTGTTTGACTGGAAAGAACAAAACTGAATGTTGCATAATTATAATGACTGAACTTGTCCTCAGAGGAGGGATAAGGAAATGCAACTCCTTCTTGTCTTTATTTTTATTTTTTTTAAACCCTTACCTTCTGTCTTAGAATCAATATTGTATATTGGTTCCAAGGCAGAAGAGCAGTAAGGGCTAGATAATGAGCGTTAAGTGACTTGCCCAAGGTTACACAGCTGGGAAGTGTCTGAGGCCAGATTTGAACCTAGGACCTCCCATCTCTAGGCCTGGCTCTCAATCCACTGAGCTACCCAGCTGCCCCCATCCCTCTTATATTGATTCTAAGATGACCTCATTAGCTGCTGATTGGTATTTCAAACCAGATATCCTATAGCTATCTGTAGATATAAATTCCGTAGAGCTAAAACTAAACCCCATCTCTGTCTATCCCCCAAAACACTCACTATCATTTTCTCAAACTTCCCAGTTGCTATCTAAGGAACTATCTTCTTTCTGATTGCCTAGGTTTGCAACCCCAATGTCATCCTGAATTCATCCTCACTCATTCCACATGGTCAATCAGCTGCCAAATCTCCTCCTTGTGCTCTCCCCACCAGTTCTTGCATACAGCCCCTACTCTGGACTCACACAGCTACCACTTTAGTTTAGGTCCTCATCACCTGAATATATTGCAACAGATACCTAATTTCTCTCCTTACCCCTCCTCTTTCCCACTCTAATTCATCCTCCACACTGTGGCCAAACTTATTTCCTAAAGAACAAATCTGACCATGCCATCATCCTTCTCAATAAATTCCTGTTGTTCCCTGTTATCTCTAGGATCAAATATAAATGCCTCTGTTTGGTGTGTAATGCTTTTTATGCCCTAGTGGGACAACCCTTTCTTTTTCTTCTCTTATTATCTTATCTTTCTAACATTACTATTATTCTCCTCTATGAATGCTGTGGTCCAGCCAAACAGATTTTGCTATTCTACAAATATGGCTTTCGTCTCTATTCTTTTTTCATCGGCTAGCCACCATACCTGGAATTCACTGTCTTCTACCTCCGCCTCTTGGAATCTCTGGTTACTTTTGTAATTCAGCTTAATTGCCACCTGAGAGTTGGCTAGCAGGTGTTAACCTTTTTAGGTCACAGCTATGAGAAATAGTATAATATAGTGGAGAGAGAGCTGAATTTGGAGCTATAGCACTTGGTTTAAAAATTCTAGTTCTAACCTGATGAATTTTTTCCTTCAGAAGTCTTTCCTGGTTTCTCCCAACTTCTAGTGTCCCCTCCAAGTTACCTTGTATCTGTGTAGTATGTATTGTGAGTGTATGTGTGTGTATATACATTATATACATACATGCTGTCTGACCCTCCTTTTCCCACCTTTAGAATGTAAGCTCCTTGAGGACAGGAACTGTTCCACATGTGTCCATATCCTCTATGCCTAGTACAATGTGACTGACTGGTGTATCAGATGGCTTTTTGGATTACCATTTTTTCCCCTCTTTCTTTTCAAAACAATTACAAAGAATCATTGGCTAAGTAGCAGAGAGAGGATTAATATGTTTGGACATGAAAGTAATATAAACATTAATCCAAAAAAGATATTAATTTTAAAAATTCAAATACATAAAACTGATATTATCTTTAGACTTCATTTTTTGGGGACACTCATAAAAGTCAGAGGATAGCTAGTCAGTAACTGGCTGAGTTTTTGAGCACCAGACTATCATCTTTTAGAATATGAGTTCCAATCATGACTGTTATCCTGACTGATAATCATTGAAGACTTTTACTTTCTCCAAACTACCACCTGCATAATTCTCCTTTTCCTATCTATTCCTTGACTTAAACAGGTGCTGGAAGAGAGAAAAAATTGAATAAGCTTGGAATGGAGTTCTTGTCTGGTTGGCTGGGATCAGTATAGACACATTCCTTCAACGCTCTGTGGCAATTACACAATTTGGATTTGAAAGATAAATGTTTGCACATCTGAATCAGATTTAGAAAGTGTCATGCTGTGAATTGAGCTACTTAAAAACATTGCTCATTATCTACTCTGATCATGTTGCTTTTGCTTATTTCTTGAAGAATTTAAATCACTCACCAAACTAAAAGAAAAGCAGTTTGGTCTAAAAGCAGACTTTAGATTTCTCTCTTTGTAAAGTTATAATGCAGATACCTCTTGGAGGTCTCACAAACCTTAAATGGATGCACTGTCTCTGTTGCCTGAGGACCAGCCCATATGAGTGCAATGGGGCAGTCCATCAGAAGGTTGAATAACCTTTTTAGGCCACAGCTATAAGAAACAGTATAATATAGAGGAGAGAGTACTAAATTTGGAACTATTGCACCTTATTGCACCTAATTGAAAAATTCCAGCTTTATCACTTATAATATGTTTCTTTTTCTTCATTTATAGATTCCTCAGTTTCTTCATATGCAAAATGAAGGAGTTAGACTAGACGATTTATAAGGTCTCTGCTGGCTTTAACCTTAGGAGCCTACGATTATCTACCCAAATGTGAAAGAATTATCTGATTTAGAGGCTGGAGGGACTTTAGACACTACTTAGTCCAATGTCATGCTATGGATGAGGAAACTGAGACCTAGATATATTAAGCAACTAGCCTACCATCCCAGAGGTATAGAAAAGAACAGAGCAAAGATTTTAAACTCAGGGGCAGCTAGGTAGTACAGTGTATCAAGTTCTGGGCTTAGAGTTGGGAAGACCCAAGTTCATATCCTACCTCAGATACTAATGATATGATTCTAGTCAAATTACTTAAGATCTCTCATTCTGTTTCCTCATCTGTAAAATGAGAGGGCTGAACTGGATGGCCTGTAAGGTTCCTTTCAGTTCTAACTCTATGGTCTTCTGATTCTATAAAATACATTATTTTTTTAATCTACACTATACTAGGAGGAATTGTAATATGAGCCAGTGGAGAAAGTAATTAGATTAAACAAATCATGAATTCCTGAAGTAATGAAGAGATTTGTGTAAGAAATGGTGGGGTATAATGGAAAAAAAACACTGGACTGGGAGTCAGAATTGGAATTCAGGTCTTCTGATTCAGATATTTGGTACCTATGAGACTACAGGCAAGTCGTTTTAGTGATATGGAACCCAGTTTCCTAATCCATAAAATGAAGATTATATTGTAATTCTGTGAGGTAGGTTTATATGAAGAAGGTATTTTGTAAATCTCAAAATACTACGATAATATGTCATTACTAATGCAGGCAAACATGGGAGCATAAATACTCTCACTGCATGCTCTCAGTCTAACTTCCTTTCCCTGGCCTGATAAAATGCCAGGAAGTGTTTTTCCAGTGTAATGTTGGCAATTATCAAGAGGGAATTTAGACTTTTTAACAGATCTCTTAATTGATTCAACTTGATATATGAGAATTCCTCTTTTGTGGTGAAAGCCAGAAGGGATCCTATAGAAATAGAGTGAAAGTATATAACATCAAATCTAATATCACTTTTATTTCAGAGAGAAAGAAAGAGAGATATACCTAGTTGACAGGAAGTCAGGACAATGCAAGTGTACTCAACAACACTATGATCCTGTTTGCTAGTATGGAAAAGTTGGTTTTCATTCTGAAAGGCTTGCTTTTATCATTGGCCAAGTATCTAATTGCTTAAGATCCTTTATTACCCTATTACTGGTAAATTGGCATTTTAAACATATTTTAAACAACATAGTTTCCATAGCAAATTTAAACTTTGCAAATTTGGAAATGCCCACAGCCCTTCATACTTTCAAAGGCATCTTTAAAGGGAATAGTTCAGTTTTGAATCATTGAATGCCAGAACTAGAAGGAAACTTAGAAATTACCTAGTCTAGCCCTCTCATTTAACAAAGGAAGAAACAAACCCAGGTCAAATGTTCAAGGTCTCACAGGTAGCCAGGACTCCAACCAAGATCTTCTGATAATAACATTTAGTGGATTAAAAGATTAGGTCTTCTAGTTATCTGGAATTTACTTATAAGTTATACCTGTATATTCCTGAATCAGTGGCAAGAGGCACTTTCTCACATTTGGCAATCCAAATATTTAGATTTCTCTCCCTTAGAATCATAGAATTAACTTTTTTTGGCTGCTACATAATACTAATGACTCATATTGAGCTTTTATTCCACTAAACTCTCCCCTATCTTTTTCAGAAGATACCATGTGTCCCCCATCTTGTGCTAATAAAGATGATTTTTGTATCTATCTTTATATTTAATTAGAGTTAGAAGGAATCTTAAAGATTATTTTCTCCAACTCCTTCATTATACATGTGAAGAAACTCATAAGAGGGGAAGTCACTTGTTCAAGATCCTACCATGTGTCCTCACAATGAAAACTAGAAGACAATTAGTTTCCTGACATCTGAATTTTTACCCAGTTCTTTTCATCATTCCATATTGCCTAAGTTTGTGAAAATCTAGGGCATTATGATGCAAAATGCTTTATATATTTTTTTCTTTTTTCCCTTAGAAATCTAGCTCCTTTATTGCCTTTGTATGTGTTAGGATACATCACAATCTTCTCTCATGATATGCCCTGGTCAAAGTTCCAGAACCTAAAGGATTGTGAGTACTTATAGGTATAGAAGAGCAGAAGCTTTTCCTTAGCAAAGACCAAGAGAGCAATGATCACATTTCTCCCTGGACCATGCCACCTGGAAGCACCCAAAGCTTGTGAACCTCCATAACTAGTTCTGAAAACTGCAGCATGGAAAAAGCTGAAGCTTGGAGCATAGCCTCCCCACTTTCAGGGGAGCAGAGACCAACTTTTACATAAAATTCAAAGTCAAAAAATAAGCTGGAAAAATGAGCAAACAACAACAAAAACTTGATTATAAAAATTACTCTGGTGGCAAGAAAGACCAAGACATACACTCAGAAGAAGACAGCAATGTGAAAAAAGCTACAAACAAAGCTTCAAAAAATTGCTAATTGGATCTAAGCCCAGCAAGAATTTCTGGAAGAGTTGAAAAAAGGACTAAGATAGGTAGAGGAAAAATTGGGAACAGAAACAAGAGTGATGCAAGAAAATGAAGAAAAGAGAATTAACAGCTTGGCAAAAAGAGGCAGCAAAAATATTGAAGAAAATAACATCGTAAAAAATAGAATAGGCCAAATGGAAAAAGAGGTAGAAAACTTCACTGATGAAAATAACTTTTTTTAAAAAGCAGAACTGGTCAAATGGAAAAGGTGGAACAATAGTTCATTGAAAAGACTAATTCCTTAAAAATTAGAATTTGACAAATGGAAACTAATGACTCCATGAAACATCAAGAAAAAATAAATCAAAGTCAAAAGAAAGAAAAAATAGAAGAAAATGTGAAATATTTCCATGGAAAAACAACTGACTTGGAATATAGATTGGGGAAAGATAATTTAAGAATTATTAGACTATCTGAAAGCCATGATCAAAGAAAAAAGAGCATACATATCATATTTTAAGAAATTATTAAGGAAAACTGTAAAGTATCTTAGATACAGAAGGCAAAACATAAGTTGAAGGGTTCTTTCATCACCTCCTGAAAGAGGTCCCAAGATGAAAACTCCAAGGAATATTATAGCCAAATTCCAGAGCTCTCAAGCCAAGGAGAAAACATTGTATGCTGTCAGAAAGAAACAATTCAAATATTGTGGAACCACAGTCAGGATCATACAAGATTTAGCAGCTTCTATGATAAAGGAGGAGAAGGTTTGGAATACAATATTCTGGAAGGCAAAAGAACTAGGATTACAATCAAGAATCATCTACCTAGCAAAACTGAGTATAATCTCTGTCAAGGGGAAAAAATAAACATTCAATGAAATGGAGTTTCTGATAAAAAGACCAGAGCATTTCTGATAAAAAGATCAGAGCAGAATAGAAAATTTGACATTCAAACATAAGATTCAAGAAAAGCATAACAAGATAAACATGAGAGAATAATCATAAGAGACTCAATAAGGTTAAATGGTTTATATTTCTATATAAGAAGATGAGTCTTGTAATTCCTAAGAACTTTATCATTATTAGGGCATTTAGAAGGAGTATACATAGCCAGAGGACACGAATGTGAATTGATTTATTGGAATGGCCTAAAAAAATGAAGGGGTAAGAAAGAGGGATGCATTGGGAGAAGGGGAAAGGGAAAGGGAAAATGGGGAATAGTTTCTTACATAAAAGAAGACAAACTTTTATACTGGTGAAGAAATGAATGGATAGTGGCAGGCAGTGCTTAAACCTCACTCTTAGAATTGGTTCAAAGAGGGAAGAATATAGATATACACTAAGTTGGGTAAAGAAATCTCTTTTTCCCAACAGAGATATAAGAGGTGAAGGGAAGAAAAAACATGAGGTGGGAGGTGAGTGAAGTTGAGATGATAAAAGAGAGAGCAGATTAAGAGAGGGAATGGACAGACTTTTGAGGAGGGACAGGACAAAAAGAGAGATAAGGATAAATAGAAGACAATCAGATGAAGAGAAATATATAGTTAGTAATCATAACTGAGTGTGAATGGGATGAGCTCACTCATAAAATAGAAGAGATTAGCAGAATGGATTAGAAACTGTAATCCAACAGCAATTGTTTACAAGAAGCACATTAATATAGAAAGACACAAAAAATAAAGGGCAGGAGCAGAATCTATTATTCTTCAAATGAAGCAAAAAAAAGGCAGGGGTAGTAACTTGATCTCAAAGCAAAAGAGGGAAATTATATTTTGCTAAAAGGTACCATGCACAACGAAAAACTAAAAAATTACAATTAATTTCTCTTATAAAGGCCTCATTTTTCAAATATATAGGGAATGGAGTCAAATTTATAGAAATAAGAGCTATTCCCCAACTGATAAGCGGTCAAAAGACAAAAATGGGGCGACTAGGTGGCTCAGTGGATTGAGAGCCGGGCCTAGAGATGGGAGGTCCTGAGTTTAAATCTGTCCTCAGACACTTCCCAGCTGTGTGACCCTGGAAAAGTCACTTATTTCCCAGCCCTTACCACTATTCTGCCTTGGAATCAATACAAAGTATTGATTCTAAGATGGAAACTAATGGTTTAAAAAAAAAGACATGAACAGGCAATTTTCAGAAAAAGGAGAAGGAGGAGAAGAAGAAGAAGAAGAAGAAGAAGAAGAAGAAGAAGTATTCTATGTTTGTTCTTTAATCAGACACCATCAGTTCTTTCTCTGGATGCAGATGGTAGTTTTCATCATGAATCTTTGAGATTGTCTTGGATCACCGAATTGCTGAGAATAATTAGGTCATGCACAGTTGTTTATCCTATAATATTGCTTTTACTGTGTTACAATTATTGCCGTTACAATGTTCTCCTGACTTCACTATGCATCAGTTCATGTAAGTCTTTCCAGATATTTCTGAAATCATCCTACTTGTCATTTCCCATAACACAATACTCTTCCATTAAAATCTGTAATATGTAACTTCTGGGAAAAGATGGAGAACAGCTTGAGTGACAGATTGTCAATTATAGAACTTGGAATTTACCCAGATGGCATGAACCAAGGACAAAAGACAGTTGGGACCACCTCTATAAAAGCCCAGGGGCTCAGCCACTCGGGGTCTCAGTCTTGAGAAGGAATTTCTGGAGGGTAGAGGGTGGTGAAGCGTGGGTAGGCCTATAGACCTGCAGATCCAGCATCCATACCTTATTGCCTCAAGAAGTTCATTCACCTATTACTAAACAAAGCTGAGAGATAACAACAGCACAGCTGTCAAGAAGATTATTAGCTGATTTGATCATCCATAAGCCCTGGTAGTTATCAGCACACCTCAGTGGCCACCCAGGCATCACTATCCTCATTCAGCCTAGATCCATTTACCACCTGAGGATACTGGGCCAGCTTGTCAGACCTAGCTTATAGAAACACCTTCCTTCCTGTTAACCCCATTGTTTATAACAAATCATATACCATGACTTGTTCAGCCACTTCCCCTCAATTTCTAATTCTTTGATACCACAAGAAGAGATGTTATAAATATTTTTGTAGAAATAGGTCCTTTCCCTCTTTCAAGAAAATCTCTTTGGGACCTAGAAGTGGTATTTCTGTATCAAAGAGTATGCATGGTTTTATGCCCTTTGGGCATAGTTCCAAATTGTATAATGGGTTTTTTTGTGATAGTAAAAAATTGGAAACTGAGAGGATGTCCTTCTCTTGGGAATGGCTGAACAAGTTGTGGTATATGTAGCCCTTACTGCTTTTGTGCCTTGGAACTGATATGTAGTATTGATTCAAAGGATTTAAAAGGAAAAAAAAGACAGAAAGAAAGAGTTTAAGAGAAAATAAACCAAATTGTGGGATACGATTGTGATGGAATATGATTGTGCTATAAGAAATGAGGAGGGGGTGGTTTCAGAAAAAAAACATGTCAAGACCTATATGAAGTGATGCAAAGTGAAGTTAAGAAACAACTGGAAGATCATTGTGCGTAGTAAGAACTATGCTATAATTATGATCAACTATGAAAAACTCAGCTATTCAGACCATCAAAGCAATGATCCAAGTCAATTCCAAAGGACTCATGATGAAAAAATGCTATATACTTACAGAAAGAGAACCGATAAAACAGTGACTATAAAATTGAAGTATAATTTCCTTACTTTTTATTTTTATATAAATAATATGGAAATATTTTGGAAGATTTCACATATATAATTGGTATAGCTTTCCTTGCCTTTTTTAGTAAATGGGGGAAAGGGAAGAGATTATCTGGAAATCAAAATTTAAAAATAAAAGTATGTTAGAAATAAATTTCTACCTATCTAGATATCTAGGAGACAGATAAGATAGATAGATAGATAGATAGATAGATAGATAGATAGATAGATAGATAGATAGATAGATAGATAGATAGATAATCTTGGTGAGACCAGTCTACTTTATAGGCAGAATTTTACTTTCTTTAACCTTAATTTAATTCACAAATCAAAGTTAGGTCATTTCTAGTCAAACTCCAATTTTTTACTAGTAAGGATTTTAAGAAAATAGAATGGGAAAATTCCCAGGATACTGAGCCACTGGACACAATTTTCAAGAGGAATGGGATCACATATCTTCCAACTTTGTAAGTATTAAACTGAAAGTTATTCTTTGTAATTAAGTATTCTTAGGTTGAGATCCATAGCATCCATATTCAAACAACCAAATTCAGCACATGGTCTGACAAACGATCTTAGGGATCATTTGGTTTATGGGATCAACATTACAGAATCTTAAAAATTAGGATTATTGATTGGGACAAATTGAGGCGATCTAATTCTCATAGGAAGAGAGTGGGGCAAGTGCAATGATGTAATTATAAAAATTGTATTGGCATCTTTTGTTTTACATAATCTTCATTTCCTAGTTTATTCCTCTTTGCCCTCCCCTAATCTAGCGAACCATCACTCTATAATAAAGAAAAAAAAGGAGGAAAAATAGTTTATCAGAATTCACCAATATATAAACTAAGTCCTACCATATATTTAGGGTATCATACCAAGAGTCCTTTATCTCTAAAAAGAAGAGAAGGAGGCATATTCTTAACTCTTCTTCAGGACAGAATTTAGTCATTAAAATTATATAGCATTTTGTTTCTTTTGTTGTTCTTTTGTGGTTCTTCCCATTTACAAGGCATTTAAAAGAGTGTATGGGATGTTTAGGAAGGATTTGTGCCTCTGGTGTGAGGGTTTTCAGAGACCTTTTCAGAACTGTCACCTACCCTTAGTGTCTACCTTTCATCCAGTTCTCAGCTGGGGCAGAATTCACATCCTAGTAAAACTGTCTCAGCAGATGGGCTAAATCAGGTTGAAGGTGATGACAGGTCTGTTGGTGAGTAGGGGAGACATCTACCCAAATATATAAAGACTTCTTCTGACAGAATGAACAGATGAGAACAATTTGTTCCAATAGCCATGAAAGTGGCTGAAGCAAGAACTGTGGAGTTTGGTCAAAACTCAAAGGAAGATGCCAAGGTCAGCCACTGTATCCCAGGCCATTGCCAGTCATCCTGACTTGTTTTGCTGTTGCACTTTGATGACTCTGGAAGAAAGAGTGAAGCTGATGACTTTGTGCAACTCTCCCTCATTTAAATCTAAATTATGCTACAGGCATGGCATTGGTCCTCAAAAATGAAGGGCAAAAAAGAAGTTATTGTATATATCACTTTTCTGATTCTGCTTATTTAACTTGGCCTCAGTTCATGTCTTCCCATGTTTCTCTGAGTTCTTTCTACTTATGAATTCTTATGATATTTCATATTATGTACCACAATTTGATTAGCCATTCCTCAATCAGTGGACATCTACTTGATTCTAATTCTTTGTTATCCTGTAAAGTGCTGCCAAGAATCTTTTAGTGTGAACAGGATCTTCCTATCATTGACCTCCTTGGGATAAACAATTTATTTTTGGTGTCTTATTAATAAACAAGCCAACTTCACCACTCTGAAAACCCACTTCTATGAGTCCTGTTGGGACTGCTCATTAACATTGGAATGATTTTATAGCTAGAGTATCTCTTGTCCATTGCTCTAGTTTTCCGTCATGAAAAACAGTTTTTTTGTTGCCTGGTCCAACTTTCATTCCTTCACAGTGGATGCTATTGGTTTCTTTTCCTCTATGCCAGTGATTCCAAAAGTGGGTGCTACCGCCCCCTAGTGGGTGCTGCAGTGATACAGGAGAGTGGTGATTGCCACACTTTTTTTGTATTATGTTTTATTCTGAGTTCAATAAATAGTTTCATAATTTTCAGGGGGCGCTAAGCAATATTTTTTCTGGAAAGGGGGAGGTAGACCAAAAAAGTTTGGAAACCTCTGCTCTATGTCCTCTCTGTTAATTCATGTTTCACTCAATTAAACCCTAAAGTCCTTCAAAATGGAAATGACAGGAATGGTGTCTCTATTTTTCAGAGTCTGGAGTTCAAACAAAGCTTTGCATATTTTACTCTTACTTGGGGAGTTAAAGTGATACCAGCTTGGTTTCTATGACTGTTAAACAATGGGAATGTGGTGATTTCAACAGTACTTTCATTGGGAAATTTGCACTACAAACTCTAATCTAGATCAGTGACAACTGTGAATAATCATATTTGAATACAATATGAGTGAAAAGCCTTACCTTCCCTCCCATAATATTTCACTGTATGAAGTGAAATAGCTTTTTCTATAACAAATTTATTATTTAAAGGTCTTGTCTTTTCTTAAAAATGTAAACTTTCAGACTTCCCATGAACCTACCATCTCTGCTTGTGATCCTCCTATTTTTTGGAAAAAACTCCTTGAAAAAAATCTATTTGTGCATACTCTTTGACCCATCAATATCACTACCATCTCTGTATCCAAAAAAGATAAAAGGGAAAAGGACCTCTTTGTACAAAATATTTATGGCAATTCTTTTTGTGGTGGTAAAGAATTGGGAACTGAAGGGGTACTCATCTATTGGGGAATAGCTGAACAAGATGTGTATGCTATAAGAAATAAGCAGTACGATTTCAGAAAAACCCAAGAAGTCTTATGTGAACAGGTGCAAAGTGAATTGAGTACAACCAGGGGAATGTTGTATATAGTAATAGCAGTATTGTAAGGATGATTATCTGTGAAAAACAACTCTGATCCAAGACAGTGATCCAAGATAATTCTTTTTTTTATAATAATTTTTATTTTTTAGAAAAGTTATCATGGTTACATGATTCATGTTCTTTATTTCCCCCTTCACCACCCCCCCACAGTTTTAACATGTGTCATTGATCAAGACTTATTTCAAAATTGTTGATAGTTGCATAGGTTTGGTAGTTTCGAGTCTACATCCCCAATCATGTCCGCCTCAACCCATAAGTTCAAGCAGTTGCTTTTCTTCTGTATTTCTACTCCTATAGTTTTTCCTCTGAATGTGGGTAGGATTCTTTTCCAAAAGTCTCTCAGAATTGTTATGGATCATTGCATTGCTGCTAGTACAGAAGTCCATTACATTGTATTTTACCACAGTGTATTGGTCTCTGTGTACAATGTTCTTTTGGCTCTGCTCCATTCACTCTGCATCAATTCCTGGAGGTCTTTCCAGTTCACATGGAATTCCTCCAGTTTATTATTCCTTTCAGCGCAATAATATTCCATCACCAGCATATACCACAGTTTGTCCAGCCATTCCCCAATTGAAGGACATACCCTCATTTTCCAGTTTTTTGCCACCACAAAAATCACAGCTATAAATATTTTTGTACAAGTCTGTATATCTATGATCTCTTTGGGGTACAAACCCAGCAATGGTATGGCAGGATCAAAGGGTAGGCAATCTTTTATAGCCCTTTGAGTGTAGTTCCAAATTACCATCCAGGATGATTGAATCAGTTCACAACTCCACCAGCAATGCATTGATGTCCCAATTTGGCCACATCCCCTCCAACATTCATTACTCTCCCCTACTATCATTTTAGCCAATATTCTAGGTGTAAGGTGATACCTCAGAGTTCTTTTGATTTGCAATTCTCTAAATTCTCTAATTATTAGAGATTTAGAGCACTTTCTCATGTGCTTATTGATAGTTTTAATTTCTTTATCTGAAAATTGCCTATTTATGTCCCTTGCACATTTATCAATTGGGGAATGGCTTGATTTTTTATACAAATGATTTAACTTTTTGTATATTTGAGTAATTAGACCCCTGTCAGAGTTTTTTGTTATAAAGATTTTTTCCTAATTTGTTGTTTCCCTTCTGATTTTGGTTGCATTGTTTTTGTTTGTACAAAAGCCTTTTAATTTAGTATAATCAATCATCCCATTCACATTCAGAGATATAATTATCAGTTGTGTATTCCCCAACATTTTGGTATCCTCTTTTAGTTCTACCCCTTCTTCTTAGGCTATTTCCTTTTAAACCATTGATTTATTTTAAACTAGTAACCCTTGTCCCCTCTTTTGATTTACTACCCTTTCTACCCCCTCCCTTGTTATTCCCCTCTTTTTATTTTTAAGGCCTAATGAATTCCTTCTCCCTTTTCCTCCCCTCTCTTTTTTGACCTCCCGACTCCTCTCCTCTCCTTGGTTTATCCCTTCTGACTTTCTCAGTAGGGTTAGATTGAGTTCTATATCTCAATGGATATAGCTACTCTTCCCTCTCAGGGTTAATTCCACTGAGAGTAAGGTTTAAATATTACCTCTTAATGCTCTCTTCCTCTCCTTCTTATAATATTATTCATCCGTTTTTTACTTCCTGGTTAAGATGGTGGCAGAGTAAAAAGCAGCTGCTTAACCTCTCCTAACTGAAACATATAGGTCTCCTAAAAAAGACATAAAAACAAATACAGAGGAAAAAAGGGACCCCACAACAGAGCACAGCATTGGAGGTACGTGGAATTGGAGCATTTCCATGCTATAAAGGGGTGAAACAGCTCTTGCTAAAATGCGAGCTGAGCAACCCCCTCCCCCACCCCACACCACCTACAGTGCCAAAGCCAGTGCACAAGAGTTAGAGCAAGTTTGGGGCATGCATTAAGTCTTTGGCAGCTACCTGGGGTCATCAGGGCCTGCTCCTGAGAGCAGCGAGACTTAAGACCCCAAGAGGCTAAAGAAAGCTCGGACTTTGAACATAGACCCTGAGTGCAGGCACAATTGCTGGCTTGGGCATGCCCAGACACAGATCCTGAATGCAAACGAGGACTCGGATCTTGAGCGCAGGCACGGACCTTGAGTGGGGACCCAGTGCAGAAGGGTGCACAACTGTGGAAGCAGCGCCCTGAGACTGTTAAAGGAGCCTTGGGCAGAGGAACAAGCAAGGGGACCACCAGGACGCTTGACCCTGACAACAACTAGACCTAAGACCTCAGGAGCCTAAAGAGTGCAGACAGACCCTGAGTGTGAGGATAAACCTGAGAGGGCACAGGGCTAATAATGGCAAGCCAGAGACAAGAACCCCAAAAGAGAAAGATCATCGAGAAGAAATCTGTAACACTCGACAACTTTTACACAGAGAAAATCCAGACAACAGAGCAAACAGCAGAGGAGAACAAAAAAGCAATCACACTTTCCGAGTTAAGATGGCGGCAGAGTAAAAAGCAGCTCTTAACCTCTCCTGACCAAAACATACAGGACTCCTAAAGGGGACATAAAAACAAGTCCAGACGAACGGAGGGACCCCACAACAGGGTGCAGCGTGGAAGGTACGTGGAATTGGGGCATTTCCATGCTATAAAGGGGTGAAACAGCTCTCACTAAATCGCAGGCTGAGCAACCCCCACCCCCACCCCCTCCACACACACCACCTATAGCGCCAAAGACAGCTAAAAAGAAATAGAGCAAGTTTGGAGCACCCACTGAGTCACTGGCAACTCCGGGGCCTGTTTCTGAGAGCAGCAAGATTTAGGACCCCCAAAAAGCTAAAGAATGGGCACGGACTCTGAGCGTGGACATGGAGTGCAGGCACGGGTAGAGGCGCAGGTGGAGGCGTACACAGGTGTGAGCGAAGGCTCTGAAACCCTGAGTGGGAAACCAGTGCAGACAGGTATACGACTGTGGAAGCAGCGCCCTGAGACTGGTAAAGGAACCTCCAGCAGAGGACCAAGCAAGGGGGTCAACCAGGGGGCTTGACCTTGAGAAAGACCAGGCCTCAGACCTCAGGACCCAAAAGACCAGAGACAGACTCTGAGGGCGAAGATAAACCTGAGAAGCTGCTGGGCTAACGATGGCTACCCAGAATCAGGAAGTTCAGAAGAGAAAGATTAACAACAAGAAAAAGAAATCTTTAACACTCGACAACTTTTACACAGAGAAAATCCAGATAACAGAGCAAACAGAGGAGGAGAACAAACAAGCATCTGGACCCTCCAAAAATAATGAAAACTGGTCACAAGCTCTTGAAGAGTTCAAAACTGAGATGATGAGAAAGTTGGAAAAGATTTGGTTAGAGAAATGGGAAATAGCTTAAAAGGAAATCAGGGAAGAAAATAACAGTTTAAAAGGCAGAATTTTGCAATTGGAAAGTGAGGCTCAGAAATCAAATGAACTGATAAGCAAATTGAACACCAGAAACGACCAGATTGAAAAGGAAAACCAGTCCCTAAAGGCTAGAATTGAGCAATTAGAAGCTAATGATCTCTCAAGACAACAAGAACAAATAAAACAAAGCCAAAAGACTGAAAAAATAGAAGGAAACATGAAATATCTCAATGAGAAAGTGGCAGACCAAGAAAACCAGTCTAGAAGAGACAATTTGAGAATCATTGGTCTTCCAGAAAAACCAGAAATAAATAGAAACCTGGACTCCATACTAAAAGAAATTATTCAGCAAAATTGCCTTGAAGTCCTACAACAAGAGGGCAATATAGACATTGAAAGGATCCATAGATCACCCTTGACACTTGACCCAGAAAAGAAAACACACAGGAATATAATAGCGAAATCCAAGAGCTTCCAAGTAAAAGAAAAAAATCTTACAAGAAGCCAGAAAGAGACAATTCAAATATCAAGGAGCACCAATCAGGATCACACAGGATCTGGCAGCCTCCACGCTAAAAGACCGCAAGGCTTGGAACACAATATTCAGAAAGGCAAGAGAGATGGGCCTAAGAAAAAATTGCCAGGGCCTGATGGATTCACAAGTGAATTCTATCAGACATTCAAAGAGCAACTAATCCCAATGCTATACAAATTATTTGATATGATAAGCAAAGAAGGAATCCTACCAAATTCCTTTTATGACACAAATATGGTACTGATTCCAAAGCCAGGGAGACCAAAAACAGAGAAAGAAAACTACAGACCAATCTCCCTAATGAACATAGATGCAAAAATTTTAAATAGAATATTAGTAAAGAGGCTCCAGCAAGTGATCAAGAGGATCATCCACCATGATGAGGTAGGATTTATACCAGGAATGCAAGGATAATTCAACTTTAGGAAAACCATCCACATAATTGACCATATCAACAATCTAACAAACAAAAATCACATGATTATCTCAATAGATGCTGAAAAAGCCTTTGACAAAATACAGCACCCATTCCTATTGAAAACCCTGGAAAGTATAGGAATAGAAGGACCTTTCCTAAAAAAAATAAACAGTATATACCTAAAACCATCAACAAACATCATATGCAATGGGGATAAATTAGAAGCCTTTCCAATAAGATCAGGAGTGGAAACAAGGCTGCCCATTATCTCCTCTATTATTTAGCATTGTACTAGAAACACTAGCAGTTGCAATTAGAGAAGAAAAAGAAATTGAAGGTATCAAAATAGGCAATGAGGAGACTAAGCTATCACTCTTTGCAGATGATATGATGGTCTACTTAAAAAATCCTAGAGAATCAACTAAGAAGCTTGTAGAAATAATCAACAACTTTAGCAAAGTTGCAGGATACAAAATAAATACACATAAATCATCAGCATTTCTATATATTTCCAACACATCATAGCAGCAGGAGGTAGAAAGTGTGAAAAATATATGTAAGGTTATAGGGTCACTAGGGATATTATAAATAAACTAAGTAGTTTGTGGGGACATACTCTAGGATTTATGAGAGACTGGACCAGGGTTGAGAGACCAGAGTTTACTGGATTTCCACAGGAATGGCAGTTGATCTTAACAGTCATTCAGCTTCCAATAGGCCAGAATCTAGAAACAGGCCAACAAGGTAAAAGGGATTTAATAGCTTTAATTATGTTTGACTAAAAGATGAGAAAGGGATTTCTATACTTAAAAATCTAAAGGATAAAACCACAGGGCAATGGGAGGACTTATTCTACTCTTATCTAAGTGATCTAAACTAACAGGGCCCAAAGAGCTGTAAATGGAGTCTCTGCCTCAGACCTGGAACCTGCCAGGCTTGAGTACAGCTAGGGGCTTTTGTGGCTTTGGGATTCTCACTGCAATCCACTGATGATCTCTGGATACCAGGAGCTAAAGTTGTCTCAGGAACCAAGTAGTGAGGGTTTGGCTTGAAGCACTGTCCACCAGAACTCAAACTTCTCCTCCTCCATTGGCTCTGTAGATCTTGTCCTTTTTGCTAGATGCCACACCACAGAGGAACCCAGGGAAAATCAGGATGCAAGGTATCCTTTGCTCTGAGGTCTCCCAGGTTGGCAACAGTTTTTGCCCACCACTAATGGAGTCCTCACTCAGGGCACAAGTCCCCTCTTCCTGCTCCTTAATTCAACCTGGAATTCCCAGCTCCAGCTCCTTCCTGCTATGTACAACTTAATTCCTAATCACTAGCTAATCTAATCTTCCTCACAACAAAAGTGAAACACCATTTAAAATCACCCTACACAATATAAAATACTTAGGAATCTATCTACCGAAACAAACACAGGAATTATAAAAAACAACTACAAAACACTTTCCAAACAATTAAAACTACATCTAAACAATTGGAAAAATATTGATTGCTCATGGGTAGGACGAGCTAACATAATAAAAATGACCATTCTACCCAAACTAATTTATCTATTTAGCGCCATACCTATCAAACTACCAAAAAACTTTTTTTACTGATTTAGGAAAAACTATAACCGCCCCACCCCCCAACCCCTCCACACACAACACCTGTAGCTCCGAAGCCAGCTAAAAAGAAATAGAGCAAGTTTGGGGCACCCATCGAGTCATTGGCAGCTCCGGGACCTGTTCCTGAGAGCAGCAAGACTTAGGACCCCATCAAGCCAAAAAAGGCACGCGAAATCTGAGCGCACGGGAGCAGGACGCTGGGCGCAGAGTGCCGGCTGAGCAGAGCGCAGGCACTGCGGAGGCGTGGGTGGAGGCAGACACAGCCAGGAACTAAAGTCTAAGTGGGGAACCAGTGCAGACGGGTATACGACTGTGGAAGTAGCTCCCTGAGACTTGTAAAGGAACCTCCTGCAGAGGATCAAGCAAGGGAGTCCACCAGGGGGCTTGACCTTGGAAAAAACTAGAACTCAGACCTCAGGAGCCAATAGATCTCTGACAGACACTGAGCGCGAGGATAAACCTGAGAAGCTGCTGGGCTAATGATGGCTAATCAGTCACAGGAAGTTCAGAAGAGAAAGAATAATAACAAAAAAAAGAAGTCTTTAACACTCGACAGCATTTACACAGAGAAAATCCAGACAACCGAGCAAACAGAGGAGGAGAACAAACAACCATCCAGACCCTCCCCAAATAAGGAAAACTCCTCACAAGCTATGGAAGAGTTCAAAACTGAGATTTTGAGGAAAATGGAAGAGATCTGGCAAGAAAATAACAGTTTAAAAGGTAGAATCTTGCAACTGGAAAGCGAGGCTCAGAAACCAAATGAACTGATAAGCAAATTGAACACAAGAAATGACCAGATTGAAAAGGAATACCAGAAGATTATGGCCGAAAACCAGAAGATTATGGCCGAAAACCAGAAGATTATGGCCGAAAACCGAAAGATTATAGCCGAAAATCAATCCCTAAAGGCTAGAATTGAGCAAGTAGAAACTAATGATCTCTGAAGACAACAAGAACAAATAAAACAAAGCCAAAAGACTGAAAAAATAGAAGGAAACATGAAATATCTCAATGAGAGAGTGACAGACCAAGAAAACCGGTCTAGAAGAGACAATTTGAGAATAATTGGTCTTCCAGAAAATCCAGAAATTAATAGAAACCTGGACTCTATACTAACAGAAATAATTCAGCAAAATTGCCCTGAAGTCCTACAACAAGAGGGCAATATAGACATTGAAAGGATTCATAGAACACCTGCGGCATTCGATCAAGAAAGGAAAACACCAAGAAATATCATTGCAAAATTCAAGAGTTTCCAAGCAAAAGAAAAAATCTTACAAGAAGCCAGAAAGAAACAATTCAAATATCAAGGAGCAACAATCAGGATCACACAGGATCTGGCAGCCTCAACACTAAAAGACCGCAAGGTGTGGAATACAATATTCAGAAAGGCAAGAGAGCTGGGCCTGCAACCACGGATCAACTACCCATCAAAAGTGACTATATATTTCCAAGGGAAAGTATGGGCATTCAACAAAATTGAAGAATTCCAGGTATTTGCACAGAAAAGACCGGGGCTAAATGGAAACTTTGATATCCAACCACAAAAATCGAGAGAAACCTGAAAAGGTAAATAAGATACAGAGGGGAAAGAAAGAAAACTTATAATTTTTAAATTTGCCTTTTTAAGGGCCTCAGTGAGAACTAATTATCTGTATTCCTTTGTAGAGAAATGTTATTTTTAATTCTCTGTAGTGAACTCTATTCACTATTATAATATTCACTATTATAGTAATCAGAAGAATAATTAACAGGGTGAGGGTGGAACACTAAATAATCTAAGATGGCATGGGGGATGGGAAAGAGGGGGTGAATAGCAGGGGACACCAAGAGAAACTTGAGCGAATAAGAAAATAGAATATTCTATTATACACAAAGAGGGCATGGGAGGTAGAGGGGACAAATACTATTATAAGAAGGAGAGGAAGAGAGCATAAAGAGGTAATAATCAAACCTTACTCTCAGTGTAATCAACCCGGAGAGGGAAGAGTAGCTATACTATCCATTGGGAAATAAAACTCTTATCTTACCCTTCTGAG
>NC_058131.1:253947761-254099470 GCF_016433145.1 Gracilinanus agilis
AACGCATGGGTCGGGGTGGACATGATTGAGGGTGTGGACTCGAAACTACCACACCAATGCAACTACCAACAATTTGGAAATTGGTCTTGATCAAGGACACATGACAAAACTAGTGGAAATGCGCATCGGCCAAGGGTGAGGGGTGGGGTGCGGGGGGGGGGGGGTTGAAGGGGAAAGGTGGAGCATGAATCATGTAACCATGTTAAAAATGAATATTAATAAATGTTAAAAAAAAACTATAACAAAGTTCATCTGGAATAACAAAAGGTCAAGAATAGGAAGAGAAATAACGAAAAAAATGTGAAGGAAAGGGGCCTAGCAGTACCAGATATTAAACTGTACTATAAAGCACAAACTGGTCATCAAAATGGTATGGTACTGGCTAAGAGACAGAAGGGAGGATCAGTGGGATAGACTTGGGGTAAGTGACATCAGCAAGACAGTGTATGATAAACCCAAAGAGCCCAACTTTTGGGACAAAAATCCACTATTTGACAAAAACTGCTGGGAAATTTGGAAAACAATATGAGAGAGATTAGGTTTAGATTAACATCTCACAGCCTACACCATGATAAATTCAGAATGGGTGAATGACTTGAATATAAAGAGGGAAACTATAAATAAGTTAAGTGACCATAGAATAGTTTACTTGTCATATCTCTGGGAAAGGAAAGATTTTAAAACCAAGCAAGAGTTAGAGAAAATTACAAAATGTGAAATAAATGATTTTGATTATATCAAACTAAAAAGCTTTTGTACAAACAAAAACAATGTAGTCAAAATCAGAAGGGAAACAACAAATTGGGAAAAAAATCTTTATAACAAAAAACTCTGACAGGGGTCTAATTACTCAAATATACAAGGAGTTAAATCAATTGTATAAAAAATCAAGCCATTCCCCAATTGATAAATGGGCAAGAGACATGAATAGGCAATTTTCAGGTAAAGAAATCAAAAGTATCAATAAGCACATGAGAAAGTGTTCTAAATCTCTAATAATTAGAGAAATGCAAATCAAAAGAACTCTGAGGTATCACCTCACAACTAGAAGATTGGCTAAAATGAAAGTAGGGGAGAGTAATGAATGCTGGAGGGGATGTGGCAAAACTGGGACATTAATGCATTGCTGGTGGAGTTGTGAACTGATCCAACCATTCTGGCTGGCAATTTGGAACTATGCTCAAAGAGCTATAAAAGAATGCCTGCCCTTTGATCCAGCCATACGAGATCATAGATAAACAGACTTGTACGAAAATATTTATAGCTGCACTTTTTGTGGTGGCAAAAAACCGGAAAATGACGGTATGGCTTCAATTGGGGAATGGCTGAACAAATTGTGGTATATGCTGGTGATGGAATACTATTGTGCTCAAAGGAATAATAAATTAGAGGAATTCCATGTGAACTGGAAAGACCTCCAGGAATTGATGCAGAGCGAAAGGAGCAGAGCCAGAAGAAAGTTGTACACATAGACCAATACATTGTGGTAAAACAGAATGTAATGGACTTCTGTACTAGCAGCAATGCAATGACCCAGAACAATTCTGAGGGATTTATGGAAAAGAACACTACCATATTCAGAGGAAGAACTACAGGAGTGGAAACAGAAGAAAAACTACTGCTTGAACACATGGGTTGAGGCGGATATGATTGGGGATGTAGACTTGAAACTACCACACCAATGCAACTTTCAATAATTTGGAAATAGGTCTTGATCAATGACACAGGTTAAAACCAGTGGAAATACACATCAGCCATGGGGGGGAGTGGAGCTCGGGGGGTGAAGGGGAAAGTAAGAGCATGAATTATGTAACCATGTTAACTTTTCTAAAATATAAATATTAATAAATGTTTAAAAAATAGTATTCATCCCCTCCCCTTCCCATGCCCTCTTTGTGTGTAATAGAATATCCTATTTTTCTTATTCATTCAAGTTTCTCATGGTGTCCTCTACTATTTACTCCCCTCTTTCCCATCCACCCCCTTATCATCTTAGACCAATTAGTACTCCAACCTCTCCCTGTGCATAATTCTTCTAATTACTATAATAGTGGATACTATAATAGTGAATAGAGTTCACTACAGAGAATTACACATAACATTTCTCCATATAGAAATACAAATAATTAGATCTTATTGAAGCCCTTAAAGAGGCAAATTTAAAAAATACGAGTTTTCTTTCTTTCCCCTCTGTTTCTTATTTACCTTTTCATGTTTCTCTTGGTTTTTGTGTTTGGATATCAAACTTTCCATTTAGACCTGGTCTTTTCTGTGCAAATACTTGGAAATCTTCTATCTTGTTGAATGCCCAAACTTTCCACTGGAAGTATATAATCAGTTTTGATGGGAAGGTGATCCTTGGTTGTAAACCCAGTTCTCTTGCCTTTCTGAATATCATATTCCAAGCCTTTTGTTCTTGTAGTGTGGAGGCTGCCAGATCCTGTGTGATCCTGATTGGTGCTCTTTGATATCTGAATTGTCTCTTTCTGGCTTCTTGTAAAATTTTTTCTTTTACTTGGAAGCTCTTGAATTTGGCTATTATATTCCTGGGGGTTGTCTTTTCAGGGTTTAGTGTAGAGGGCGATCAATGGATCCTTTCAATGTCTATATTGCCCTCTTGTTGTAGAACTTCAGGGCAATTTTGCTGAATAATTTCCTTTGGTATGGAGACCAAATTTTTATGAATTTCAACTTTTTCAGGAAGACCAATGATTCTCAGATTATCTCTTCTAGAACTGTTTTCTTGATCTATCAATTTCTCAGTGAGATATTTCATGTTTCCTTCTATTTTATCAGTCTTTTGATTTTGCTTTATTTGTTCTTGTTGTCTTGAGAGATCATTGGCTTCTACTTGCCCAATTCTTGTCTTTAAAGACTGGTTTTCTGCTGTATTCTTTTGATTTTCCTTTTTGATTTGGTCTATTCTGTTTTCCAGCTGTTTGATTTTGTTTTCCAATTTGCTTATTAATTCTTTTGATTTGGGGGTATCTTTTTCTAATTGCCCAATTCTAGCCTTTAGAGACTGGTTGTTGGCTACAATCTTTTGGTTTTCCTTTTGAATCTGGTCTGTTTTGTTCTTCAAGGCTTCCAGCTGGTCATTTCTGGTCTTCAATTTGCTTATCAATTCATTTGATTTCTGAGCCTCACTTTCTAATTGCGAAATTCTGCCTTTTAAACTGTTATTTTCTTGCCAGTTCTCTACCATCTTTCTCATAATCTCAGCTTTGAACTCTTCAATAGCTTGTGACCAGTTTTCATTTTGGGGGGAAGGTTTGGATATGATTGCTTTTTTGTTCTCCTCTGCTGTTTGCTCTGTGGTCTGGATTTTTTCTGTGTAAAAGTTGTCAAGTGTTACAGATTTTTTCTTCATGATCTTTCTCTTTTGGGGTTTTTGTCTCTGGCTTGCCATTGTTAGCCCTGTGCCCTCTCAGCTTTATCCTCACTCACAGTCTGTCTGCACTCTTTAGGCTCCTGAGGTCTCAGGTCTAGTTGTTCTCAGGGTCAAGCCTCCTGGTGATCCCCTTGCTTGTTCCTCTGCCTGAAGCTCCTTAACAGTCTCAAGGCGCTGCTTCCACAGTTGTGCACTCCTCTGCACTGGGTCCCCACTCAAGGTTTGCACCTGTGCTCAGGATCTGTGTTCAAAGTCCGAGCATTCTTTAGCCTCTTGTGGTCTTAAGTCTTGCTGCTCTCAGGAACGGGTGCTGGTGACCCCAGGTAGCTGTCAAGGACTTAATGGGTGCCCCAAACTTGCTCTAGCTCTTGTGCACTGGCTTTGGCCCTGTAGGTGGTGTGTGGGGTGGGGGGCAGAAGGGGTTGCTCAGCTCATGTTTTAGTAGAGTTATTTCACCCTCTTATAGCATGGAAATGCCCTGATCCCACGTACCTTCAATGCTGTGCCCTGTTGTAGGGTCCCTTCATTCATCTGGATTTGTTTTTATGTCCCCTTGAGGAGTCCTATATGTTTTGGTTAGGAGAGGTTAAGCAGCTGCTTTTTACTCTGCTGACATCTTAACCTAGAAGCCCCAAGATAATTCAAAAGGCTGTATGATGAAAAATGGTATCTGTCTCCGGAGCGAGGAAGAACTCAATGTAGACTGAAGCATCTTTTTTGACTTTCCATATTTTTATTATTATATTTTGTTTGTGTTTTCTTTTGCAATATGGCTAATATGGAAATGTTTTGCGTAAATGTACATATACAGTCAAAGGGATAGAGAGAATGTGGAACTCAAAGTTTTTCAACAACATTGCTAAAAACATTTTACAGGTAATTGGGAAATACTGACATAAGTAAACATTATTTAAATTTTTTTAATTGAAGTATATTTTTCTCACCTTATTTTTTTGTGTTTGTTTTATTTTGCAACATGGCTAACATGGAAATTTTTAATGACTTCACATTCATAATCTATAGCTATTGCTTGCTTTTCAAGGTGGGGTAGGGGCAAAAGAGTAGGAGAGAATTTGGAACATTTTTAAAAAGGATGTTAAAATTCTTTTAATGTAATTGAGAAATATTTAATGAAATAAATAATGAAATAAATAAATAATTTAATGAAATAAATAATTTTTAAAAATATGTGGAAATCTAAGAGCAAGAGGGATTCCTCAGAGATTGTGAGAGTTTTCATATCATGCTATTTGTGGATCAATATTTTTCTGATAGTACTGAACCTCAGAATCTCCTCAGTGAGACCCCTGCTAACTGAAAATAAAATACCATATAAATTCATACAGAAAAAACAAGATGATGAAAAAATGTGTACTGTGCTAAGTGTAACATGCAGTTAAATGGGCAACTGAATTAATTCATTGATTCAATTTAACAAGCATTTATTAAGTGTCTAAGTTAGATGATGGAGGAAAAGAGTTGTAAATAGCGTAAAAGATAATTTAGTTCCAGACTTTACATTATAAAGTGATAATTATCATAACCATTTGGTATCAGTTAACCAGAAAACGGCTTGAGGGAATAGACTAGACAAAGAAGTATCAGAAATAATTCAACTCAATAATCCAGTGCCTGATAAAGCTAAAAACATAAGTTCGGGAAGAACTTCCTATTTGATAAGAACTACTGGAAAAACTGAAAACTAGTCTAATAGAAAGTAGGCTTAGATCACTCCTTCAACAATAAGCTCAAAATGGATATAAGATCTGCACAATAAAGCTCTTTCTTTAAAAAAATCAGAAGAGAATGAAATCATATATGCCTTTCATAGCTAAAGGTAGGGAAAAAATTCTGAACAAAACAAGGATTAGTGGCAACTCCTAAAGGTAAAATGGATAATTCTGATTAAATTAAAAAGCTTTGCACAAATAAAATGAACACACCTAGGATAAGACAGGAAATGGTTGATCAGTGAAAAAAAGTCTTTTTGCCAAATACATAAGAGTTTGATATCGCAAATCCATAGACATCCAACAGAATTATGTAAGACCAAAAGCTATTCCTTATTAATTGGTCAAAGAATGTGAATAAAAAGTTCTTTAAAAGGAAATTGTCAATGATTAATGACCACATAAAAATTCTCTATATTACTACTGAGGAATAGAAATCAAAACAATACTGAAGTTTTATCTCATATCCAGAAAACTGTCAAATATGACAAAAAAATGAGAAAAGTCAATGTTAGAAGGTGAGTGGAAAGACAATTACACTAATGCCTTGTTAATGGAGCTGTGAATTGGTAAATCATTCTTAAAAGCAAATTTGGAATTGTATAAGTAAAACATAAAATGCCCACCCTCTTTGACCCAGAAATTCCACTGCTCAGCAATGACCCCATGGGGTTATAGACAAAAAAAAAGGTTCCACATACCCCAAAGTATTTATAGTAGCACTTTGTGTGGGAGTAAAACCTGGAAATAAGATTGGTCCATGTATATAATGGAACATCACTAAGACATGTCCAACATGATGGATATAAAGAAACATTGTAAGACACGAAATGATGTGGTGGTATAACCTGTAGCAAGATAACAATCTGGTTGATGAGGACAACAATATAAATGGAAAGAAAAACCCCAGAAAACAATTGGAAATACCCATGGTTAAATTAGAATGATGAGGTCTATGCCCAAAGGAGAGATAGGAGGAGTCCATTTCCCCATCCCTTTGCAGAAATGGAAGTCTGCAGGCGTAGAACATTTCACATCGTGTCAAAAAGTCAGCATCGTGTTTTTGCTGGTTTTGTTTTTTTTTCCCTTTATAGGGAAGAGGGAGAGGGAGGGATGTAGGAGGAAATGTCAGGGATGTAACACAGAAGATATCCATAATGACTAACCTACATGCCTGGTTTCCCATCTTTGTAAAACTTTGTGAAAATAATCTACACATGGAGGCATCTTTGATTAAAGTTACAGAAGGAAAGAGGCAAACTTCTGCAGATGTTCTACAGCAGACCTACAGTTTATAGTTACTTGATTAACTGAAAAGTTTAGAAATCAAAACAATCCTAAAGAAAGGCACACGAATACATTGTTGGTGGAGCTGGGAAACAGATTCATTTTGGAAAGCAATTTGGAATTCGGCAGATACAGTGATTAAATGTTCATACCCACGTAAGGAAAATGGAGAGTCACAAGGACTAGAGCCAGCCTTGGAAGGGTTGAGATCAGAAAGAGACCTCTTGGGGGTCAAAAGAAATAGCTGTTATGTTTTTCCATGTAAATACATCAGTTCTGGGTTTGGGGAGGGGGAAGGTCTTTCCTACCAGCAGGTATCAGTGCTCTTTCCTCCCTCTCAAATGATCTTATTTTCTGCTTAATCAGAATGTCCCAGGTGATCGCAAACTCCCAGGGGGCAGAGACTCTCATTTTGCCTTTAAATCATCAGGTTTAGCGCAGAGCCTTAGACATCATAGGTGATTAACAAGAGCTAAAATGGTGATCACAGGAAACAAATGAAGTCATGTACAGAAAGTGCTTTGTAAACCACAAAGCACTACACAAATGACAGCTATTAGGCTCCAAAGTTTCTTTCTGTAATGCATTTGAGACAATTCGTTAGACTGACGTGCCGATTGTTTCACCTGAAGGAGAGCCTCTGGTGATTTATCTGATTGTTCCAGTGCTGTGTTAATGGCATGAGCACTTAAATCTACTTGTTAGAAATAAGAAGAACATCTCCTGCTTAATAATACCAGCTATTAACTTGTTTTTAGAGAAAAGGAAGTATTTTTGTATTTTCACTAGCCATCAGCCAAGGGGATGCTGTGGAAAAGGAAGATAAAACAAAGCTCATTCTGTCAGCTGTAATGTGGGAAGCTGACTGATTTAAGGTGAAGTAATTCATTGTCAAGTATGTTATTTTCAGTTATTACTTAACTGTTTTTGATCAGACCTCAGGGTATAATTATAGTAATTATCAGGATGGATCTTCTCATCAATAACCTTTTGACTCATCTCCTAAAGACTGTCATCCATCATCAGACAGTGACAGCTCGGCATTGTTTCCTCTCCTTCATCTGCTCCTGAGAGGGATACTTTCCTAGGAGTGCTCTCTGCTGTCTCAATACATATGACCCCTTGCGTGCAGCGTCGGTCTGCCAGACAGGGATGCGAGCTTCTGAACAAATAAAGGATGCTTACTGGTACTATGTCTGGCTAAGGACTCTAATGGCCCTGGATGCTACGTGTTCTACACAGTAAACATATCCTTCCTGACCTTGAGCTGTGCACACTGAAGAGATAATCATTTCTTATATGCCTTGCAGATCAGTTATTTATAATCATATTCCATAGGCTATAGAAAGCAAATAAAAACTATGTTACAAACTGGTCAAGTCACTTAAAATGTGCATGTCTCAAATTAGATTCAATACATAAAATGAGTTAAGAAATAAGTAGTGTCGTAGGGAAATAACCCTCCATTGGATTGGGAGGAGAAAAGCTTGTATTCCAATTTCAGCTCTGTCATTTATATATCACTTTAGCTAAATCATCTAATCTCTCATGACTTCGATTCCCTCTTTACAAAATAAGGAACTGGACTAAATTCCTTCTAAGGTCTCTTCTAATTCAGATATTCTATGATTCTGTTAAAAAAGGGGGAGAATATCCAAAATTATTGCTAATACATAACAAAAATGAGAGAAGACTTTTAAAAAGCTTCATTATGGTGCATATACATATAGTATAGACAACCAAAAAATGTTCACAGTGGGGACTCAAGAAAATGAATCATTTTGAAGGAATCTAAGCATTTTAATGGAAAACATTCAGAGGCACTGTGTAAGTCAGTTGACAGTAAAGTGGGAAATTCTTGTAACTTTCAAATAAGCGTGCTGTTAAACTTTGAAAAAAATGTTTAACTTACCTCAAACTATGTATAACAGGCTGTTAACAAAATAAAATGGCAAGGTATCAAGTTAGTTTAAAAAGTAACCTTTATTCAATTAAACTGTAGTCAAATACTTGCAATTTGACCTAAAAAGACGTTAAATTAGGCAAGATTTGCCTATTGTCTAGAATTATTTAGAGCTAGATGTCAAAAGTATATTAAGCCCAGTCATTCCAAAGGAAGGCCATTAACCAAACATTTAAAATTCAATCACAATAAAGCTCAACAAATACTTCTCTTTCAAGTTAACATAGATGTTATTTCCTCTTTGCTTCTTCATGTATAACAAGCTCTACTGTTACTATAGAAAACAAAGGCTTTGCTTTATATTTTTTGTTTAGTACAAATTAATAATACTAACTGCCAAGATTTTTCCATACCTTTCCATCCTCAATAACAACATAAAAGAGACTTGTCAACTGAGTACATTTTATTTATCTAAAAAGAAAAAAATGACTTCCCCTTTTGGGAAACAACTTGTCATTGTTTTCTCTATTCCAAATCTAGTATGTAGTGACAGGAATAAATTTGGGAGGTCTATATAACATCAAAATATCTGTATGGAAAGTGAAAGTTTATCATCTGGATATTTTCTATACAAATAGAAGACTAGAACTTAGGAGATATGTATACAAAATATCCATATTATTCAAAGTTTTCATTTTATTTTTAAATTTTATCTTGGTGTTTTGGTGGTATTTAGAAAACAGCCTTCATTTTCAAAACTTTCATGCATTATCTTCTTAATCTACTGTCTTCTGTGGAGACAATATCACTTACAAAGTTTTTAGTACAAACACTTTAAACTTACAATAATATGAAATATGCTCAGACAAACATTCTGAAACCATTAACAACATGGCTAGTTTTATTTTCTAAATAAGTTTTCCTGAAGTAAACACTCATATTGCCATCTCAGGAAGAAAGGAAGTATCAAAGAATAGCTTTAATGCAAAGAAGCCATTGTTTTTTAAGGGTCATAATTCATTAGACTTTTTTTTTTAAAAAGGCATTTCACTGGAGTTATTTGAAATAATAGTAAAATGTGGTCACAATAATAGCATAGACCAGTCTGTAAAATTTAAATTGTGTTGAATTCATTTGTTGGCATATATTAACATGTGTAGAGCTTCTAAATTTGGAACACTTTAAAGAACTTGTGAAAATCTAATAATTTGAATTGACTTATCAATGATTCTGAAATACTGAAAAAAACCTGCTTAAATATACCAAAAGTAACTGTTTAATAATGGAAAGGAGAAAAATTTGGCTCATCATATAGAAATATAACAATTAATTTGAAATAGAAATGAAATTACATGTCCCATGCTATGAGAAAGTAGGTCAAGTATTCCCATATCAACAGACAAATAAAAAATAAAATAAAAATTTCAAAAGTAGGTAGTTTCACAAATATAATTAATATTTTCTATTTTGCCAATTATTTGTAGAAATATTATAAATTAGCTTAAATAACAATATAAGTATGAATTGATGTACAAGTAGGTGATAGCTTAACTATCTGATATTGAGTTTAGGGGAGTTTTACATCTGCCTAAAACATAATTAACAGATAATAAAAATTCTAAAAAGTAAGTCTCTTTTAAAACTTCTCCACATATATTCTTCATTGTTTTCTAGGCTAATCCTTTTATCCTTTTTCATTTCATATGGAGTCATTTTTCAAGTTATTTCATAAAAGGAAATTAAACTACTATACAGTTTAAAGATGATTTAAATAAAAGCATTATCACCAAAAATAGTAATTTAAAGTTCATGGCAGTGTCAGCTTTTACAGAAGAGGTATGTTAACTTTTCTAAGTGCTATACATTTTTAACAACATAAATTGTTTGGAAATACTGTGGGTACATGTATCTAAATAAACAGAAAAAATTCAGGCTTTGACTATTTACTACCATAAGATGACATTCAATCTGGCCTACTATCAAAAGAGCAACTCTAATATCTAATATCTAATAATTTTTAAACTATGAATTGCTAAGGTGATATCTGAATGAGTTAATGCCTTTCAAATTAAGATGCTTTGACTCAGAATAAAAGTCTTTTACAAAACTTGTATGAATAAAATAAACTTCAATAGATTTTTAAACATCTTATACTACCCTAGTAAATAAGCAATTCTAGGCCCTACTACAAACTTTGTAGTTCTTTAAAATAAAGTTCTTTAAAATAAATTGTTATAACCATGTGGTAATGTTGTGTTTAGATTAAGACACTGAAAAAACTCTTTAATTAAAAATGAGGTACTAAAAGGAAGCACAAAACTTTAATCTGCATCACTTATCCATCATGTTGAGGATCATTTCACAAGTCACTTCTGTTTTCTGTTCTTCAGCAACATCTGTTGCTATTCCATACCCAACAGGAACAATTTCATTTGTATGATGTTCTATGTTTACATTGGAAATATCTTCAATTGACATCTGCTCAACTTTATAGGAAAAAAGAGATCATATCTGACATTAGTAATGATACATTAAAATCAAAATTTATAAACTGCAAGTGTTCAAATTTATGCTGGAAAGTAACTTGATTTAAAGCAGGAAATCAAATATTTTAGAGTACTATTCCTCTGATGATCAAATAATACTTCTGCTTTGTGCCTTTACTATTTATGCCCCTCAAATTATATATTTCAAAGATCGGCTTAGTATTTGATTGCATCTGGTTGCTCTAAATATGAAATACATTCTAGAAAGTCAACATTTTATTTCATAGTAGTTCAACAATTGAAGTTATTTTTTCCAAAACAGCTTTGTTTCTGTTAGAAACGGACACAACTGCAGTAATAAAAAAGAAAGCTGCTACTTTCCATTTGTCTATTATTTCTAGTTTGTCCGTTTAATCAACAAATATTTACTGAGTGCCTGACATATATCCAAGGCATTGTGTTAGATGCTGTGAAGCATATGAAGTATCAGGTTTTTGTGCCCATTCTCAGGAAGCTTAAATCTGGGTAATCAGGATTGCAAAACACCATTCTAAATATTTGCACAAGTGACTGTTTTTCATACCCTTAGGGGCTTCTCTGTTTTCCTGCAACAAACATGAGAAGGAAGAAGGGGTTCAGTTTAAAATATTATAGAAGGCTTTTTAAAAAAAATGCTATTAATCTATACCAATGCAAGGAGTTGTAAGTCATTTCTACTTCCCTATCTTAAAAAAAAATAACACTGTATTTAATGTTCGAAAGAGGCCTATAAAATGGTTTGGATATTTAAGACTAGTATGTCCTAAAGGAAAATGTCCTATTCTTATTAGCAGAGTAAGATAGAAACATTAAAATGAGTAAAAACATCAACTGCCAAATGAAGCATCTCAACTGCATTGTCCATGAGAATTGTATCAATTTTTTTAGAGATGGCCAGAATGAAACCATCAGAGTTACTAGAATTCTAGTTTGACTATAGTAAAAAGTGGTAGCCAGAATGGGAAGATAGGCAGTTTGGCAGAGTAAAGAGTATTCTGGATTTGAAGGGAGGAGAATCTGAGTTCAGAATCCCTGACACTTGTTAACAGTGTGACTTTAGATACTTTAGCTTCTCTTGAGCCTCAATTTCATTATCTGGAAAATCGGGACAATAACATTTGTAGTAGCTACTTCATAGATTTACATGATTCAAATGAGAAAACGGATATAAAGGACTTTGCAAATTTTGTGAATTATTATTATTAGACTCTTATATTTCATATTCCTAACAATCGCAACAGATGAGATTATCCCCAAATGAAAATTCTGATTCTAAAAATGACAGAACATCATTTAGCCATCAAAAACAATTTCTAAATCTTGGGCAGTAATTCACATAATACTTTCATCTTTTATAAAATTTGCTTAATTTTATTTCACTTTCGTGTTTCCTTTATCCTCTTTATGTTCTTTTCTTGTTATTTCCCCTTACATTTTCCATCATGATTAATTACATTATTTTAAAATTAAATATCTATTCGAAATTGGCTAATTTTGTCAATCTTTTATTGTCCAATCTGAAAGAATTTGGTGTTTAAAAGGCAATCTTAGATAGGAAAGCAAATTCTTAGTGATATGCATGTTTTGTGTTCCTTTATAAAACATTTTCATCCTTACTTCAGCATCAATAGTCAAGATGAGTAGTTAGCAGATATTAACTCAGAGCTTAACAAAGAAAATGTGTTGCTAACAAGTGTCTAAAGCATAATAGTAACAATTTAATATAATAATAACATAATAGTAACAATTTTATTTACATCAATAATTATTTTAAATGTTTCTCTAATTTTTATTTGTATTAGGAATCTTAATCAAAAGAGATTATCAGCACATTTACAGATTTGCTCATTATATCAAGATTATTTGGTATCAAAACTAAACATCGGAAACAAAAACAAAAACAAAAAAAAACTAAACATGGATTTATTAATCAAACATGAGGCCGCAAGATTTTTCTTTCTTTTTTGGTAAAAATTGTTCAATAGACTTTAAAAAATAAAATTTCTTCTGTTTTTTAGAAGTTGACATTCAATTGTAATAACATTTGTAACCTTTTAAAATAAACAATTAAATATTTACTCTAGATGCTTTTATGGCATTATCTTGCCTAGAGACAAGTATGAGTTTGACTGATGACCTCTAAAGAACACAATAATTTATTGATCATCACTAGAATATCACTATTTTATAGTCTCCAACATGAGAATTAAAAAATATTCACTGGGTTCATTGAAATGATTTAGAAAAATTACAGACTAGAATTATAATTTAAAATAAAGTATATTTTAATTTGTACTTCTAATTATGTATTTAATATTTGAAGATGCTGTATATTTACCTGGTTTGATGCATTCCTAAAAACAATTAGAGATAATCTAACTTAACTGGGCAAATATGAAACCTAATTTCTATGCTATAAAGGCAGAGGATTTGTATTGGTCCATTAGATCTTATGAATTCTATAAGACTCATGAAACAGGGCATTTACCTTCTTCCTTTACATCTTGTTTTGGGGCCTTCTGTTTTTTCTTTTTAGTTTTTCTTCCTTTTGCTGATTGAACAGCCTTTCCTCTTATCACTTCACAGAGCTCTGAATGTTTACGCATATTATTCTGTTGGTAAAATATGTCAGTCAGCATAATGAAAGTATCACTATTTTATAATATTTTAGCAAAATATTTATGATCTAAGTCACAAACACTGGGAAAACACTGGACCATATTTACCCTTAATCACTTTGTACAAATAAAGATGACACTATTCATTAGTACAGACATTCTCATCCATGTGTAGCAGAATAGTTCTTTGTTTTATGGCATTTTATAGAATTATACAGATGATCTTTTTAATAAATGAACAGAACCCCCAAAACTTTTCCCTTAAGGAATTTTCAGATTAAATGAAAAGGCATTTACTGTCATGGACTATCATAACATTATTTATTAAATACTATTAAGGAGAAAGTAAAGTTAAATTTGGGGTGCTATGAATGTGTAGGAGAAATAAGAAGAAATTCCTTTAATATGATAAAGTAACATATGGTATAGCAAGCTAGGAAAGAGCCTGTTGCTAAAAAAGCAATGCATATTATTCAAAGTGTGGCAAGAGAGTTGCTCAAAGAACATTCAACATTCCAAACTACTTCAGTTGAGAGAAATTTTCAGGGAAAATATAGGTCTTGTTTTACAACAGTCACTTTACAGTCAGATTTTCTAGAATGTGTATATTCCATAAAGTAAAAAAAATACCATTGAAATAATTTCTGAACTCAAAATTGTAGTTGTTGGAGCTAGAAGAAATCATAGTTTAGAAGATAGAAGAAGTCATAGATATCACTTAGTCCAAACCCTTTATTCTACAATTATTATTTTAGAAAGTTGAAGAGCTTCTCAGGAAAGTTTTACTTTTGTATATGACTTATTTGTTATAAAATTCTTAGAGTGATATTGTTTGATGATAATTCATACTAGGTTTCCACCTTTATCTGACTCTCAACTACAAAAACACACTAAACTATTCAAACCTTTTGACTCAGTGTTCCCACTACTAAGCATATTTCCCAAGAAATCAATGACAGAAAAAAATTCCATATATACCAAAATAATCATAGGAACACCTTTGGCAGTAGCAACACAACTGGAAAAAAGTAGTTGCCCATTATTTGGGAAATGTCTGAACAAATTATGGTATATAAATATAATGGAATATTGTAAGAAATTATGAATATGATGAATTATATTGGAAGCCTTATATAAATTGTTGCAGAGTGAATAAATTAGAATCAGGAAACAATATATAAAACTATAGTAATAAAACAAATGAAAACAACATTAAAAGGTATCAGAAATGCAATTACTCATTTTCATTTCAGAGGATCATTGATGAAATATACTTCCTTCCTTTCAGTAGAGAGGTGGAAGACTATAGTGAGAAATATTTCAGATGTTGTCTGACTTGGTCATTGCATGAGCTGGTTCTGGGTGACCATTTTTCTTTGTCAAAAGGGAGAATTCTATAGGGGAAGGGCAGTTTTTAAAAAATAACTTGTAAAAAATGAAAAGGATCAATAAAACATAAAAACCTTAAAACCAACAAAACAACAACAAAAAAGCAATTTATAGTGGCATTAAAACTTTCTAAATTGTGTGCCTTAGGATAATAAAGGTATAATCGATATGATCAGCACCCTGCAAAGTTTTTCCAATAGAGAAAGCTTTCTTCCAGTATGATACTTGTCTTTGCCATAACAGGATCTTTCCATAATTAACTAGGTCTTCTTAAATTATCTTACCCATCGTGAAAAACCTTTGCCACATTTGGGGCATTCATAAACAGTTGGTATGAAGTTTTTATCATGATATTTCTTGAAATGAACATTTAAAAGTTGTTTCTGTCGGAAACATTTGTTGCAGGAAAGGCAGGTAAATGGTTTCTCTCCTGTGTGTGTACGCTTATGTACTCTCATGTGCCTCTCCTAGAAAGAAAAAACCCAATTAAGCAAAACCCCCAAGTTTTTAAAGAAGTCATTCCAAGTATTATATACTTTGATTGTTCTCTCTCACATAATCTATCACAGTAATCAGCAATCCTCAATAAGTAATCGTTGGTTGATTCCAACTGTGAATCACCTCAGAATTGCCCCCCCCCCAAAGGATGATGAAGGACATAATATTGTAAAAATGGATTCATCTACATGTTCCTTGACCTATGGGAATGATTACAAGTCATGCAGTATATCTTTTTTTTTTAAATCCTTGTACTTTGGTGTATTGTCTCATAGGTGGAAGATTGGCAAGGTTGGGCAATGGGGGTCAAGTGACTTGCCCAGGGTCACACAGCTGGGAAGTGGCTGAGGCCGGGTTTGAACCTAGGACCTCCCGTCTCTAGGCCTGACTCTCACTCCACTGAGCTACCCAGCTGCCCCTCATGCAGTATATCTTTGGTGTGCCTGGTCCTGCAACTAAACCTCATTTTTTCCCCTACAAAAAACAGAAACGAGTTTGGATGCCAATTCTTATATTCAAAGTTGCATGAATTAAAATTTTTAAGGTGAACATTTATCTAATCTATACTCTAAGTTCAGAAGATCTCTAGGATTGGAAACAATTTCTCCAAAAATGATACTCTAATTCCCAAAAGTATTATAAATAATTTAAAAAACATACCAAAAAAGAAATTTTACCTAATATATTTGGTAAATATTTGAAAGGAATTCATGACTTCTTTCAGATTACTGCAACAACTTCTTATCTGCTCTCAGAATCTAGTCATCCCTTTCTAATAGATTTAAGTAGTGGATGTTTTTAATCCTATATTAAAAAATCAATGCTTTATGTAGCTAGTAATGGGGAGCCACTGAAAGTTTTGGATCCACATAGACACAGAGATTTGGAAAGTAGGATGGATTGAGATTAAAGAAAGAAACTAGAGGCAAAAGATCCAAGCTACCAATAACAGGAACGTAGATTAGGGTGGTAATAGTAAGACTAGATATGAGGGAATAAATATCAGAGACACTTTGAAGGTAGAATCTATAGGACTTAGCTAATAATTGAATGTGGGACTCAAGGAGAGGAAGAAATTTAAGGTGACACCAAAGTTTCCAGCTTAGAAGACTAGTAGAATGGTGGTGGCATTGAGAGAAATCAAGTTGTCAGAAAAATGAGTTGATCTTTGGAGGTGGAATGAAAGTGGGCACTTTAATACTTTATGATCTTTTTTTACCTCACAATCAATATTTATAATTGGAAATAAGTTTTAAAGTACTGGTTTGAGGAAGGTTTTTTATTATTCTGAAATACTTAAATAGATCAATGATTTCATCATGTGGATATTCCCTCAAATTATGAAGACTGTAAACCATCCATGCCTAGCCAACTTCTATGTATATTATCCTTCTAGAAGTTCACCATGGGAAGGAGGTAGGGAGGTAAGAGTGGTTGTCATTCCAGTATTCTAGTGCTAATATTCTGAAATAGTCCTTTAAAAAGAGGATGGGTTCACTAAAATATTAAAAAGTGAAAGAGTGCCTACCTGATTCTTACCTACCATATACTACTGTCATGCGTTCCAAAGCTCAAAAAACACTGACACAAAAAATACCTGTTTGCAGGCGTAACTGCAGTCATCACATTTAAACCTTTTCTCATTTCTATGAGTTTTCTGGTGCTGAATGAGAGCATAGCGTTCGTGAAAGACGTCAGTACAGTAACGGCATTTCATTTCTGCAGCCTTATAGGAATGTAGGTTTCGCAAATGGACACCTAAAAAAATTAACAAATCAGTGTACCTAACAGAATAAAGTTAGTTTTCTCCCCTCCAAATGAACCATTTACTAGAACTTCTCTTCAATAAAATTTCTCACTAGAAAATGGTATTTGGTATAAGGCTAAAAGCTAATTTAATAGATGCTCCTTGGCTATAGAACCAGAGAACAGTGGTGGTTTTCATACATACACTTTCCACCTTCTAAAAAATGAGGTATCTCTCTTTATTTTAAAATTTAAGATTATATTTGGTAATTGCTAGTTACTATTCTAAAGATTTAAGCACTAAAAATACTAAGTAAGTCACAACCAACGACACTTCAGGTGCTCATCTCATTTGAGATGTTTATCAAGGTCTGATTAAGCATGCTATATTGTGATTTTTGCTAAATTGAATCAGGCTTTTAGGCATGACAATTCTGTGATACTCTGTGTAAGAAACCAAACAAAAAGCTGGTAATTGCATAGCTTTGATACAGCCTACTTATGCTGACTCATACTTATTCAAATAGCTTCTGTTTCTAATAAAACATGAGAGTTGAGTAGGCTAAACAAACCAATGCACACAGGAATTATGGCCCATAATGTGTCCCCAAAATCTTAGCATAGTTTAAAGCACTCCCTCCCTCTTTTGAAAACAAGGCTTAAAACTGCATTAAGCCTTTTGGGACACACCACATATAAACTACTAATTGTGACATAAACAATACTATTTTCCTAAGGAAAAATGAAAAAAATATTAGGGCTTTCTAAGTAAAATGCTTCTAAGAAATTCATGTACTCTTAAAAGATCCACTGGGAACCTAATAAACTATACCATACTCACTGTGTTTGAATGCTCAGAATCAACAACAAAAGCATCATACTCACATGTGTGTCTGCATACATGCAACATATGTGCATGTTGTGTGTAAACAGATACCATATAGGTATATATTTATGCACACACACTTTTCTACCTTTAAGTCAAGCACAGGTTAGAGCACTAAAACTTATCAATTAGAATAACATAAAGCATTAGATGTCTGGTAAAACATTAATAAGAAGTCTTGGCAACAAGAATTTTTGAAAAGGAAGGAAAAAGAGCAAAGAGGTAAGGGAATCTTATCTTATAAAGATTCATTAGAGATGCTTATCCATTATAATTATGACATCAAAGATTAAACTTCCAAACTGACCAACTAATTGATAAAAATGATAATGGCAGTAAAAAAAGGAGCTTTTATTTAGTAATTAACAAGGAAAACAATAATGAAGGAATAGGACTTATTGCTTGAGGAATGTTAACATATGACAAGGAAAAGCAAATTAATTAAAAATCAACTCTTATTTGACTCCCGTCTTTTTCATCAACTGGAATGTTCCACAAATTTAGAAACAAAATGATTTTGAGAGAACTGAAGTATAAAGTAAGAATATATTAAGAAAGCTCTTTTTAAAAGTTCTAAGTTTTCAGGCCTAAAGAAATTATCACCAATGGCACAGAAACAATTTGTACAGGTGTTTCAGGAACTTCTGTCTGTAATATCTGAGGAATCAAAAAGAAAATTGGAGACATCCGGGCCTTAGTGTTCTCATCATATAAAACAAAGAGGTAGAGGGGAGAAGAGGTGAGAGGGAAATGAAAGATTTCTGAAGTGCTTTCCAGAAATAACATGATAAAGTTTTATAAACTCTAAATTGGAGAAATGTGAGCTAGATGCAGTATTGTTAGATGGATTCAAAGACCCTTATGCCATAGACTAAATGATTGAGGGGATCAATGCCAGGAGAGGCGAGACACAAAACTGGGAGGAATAATATATACACATTCAAAAAGCTCTTGGTGGGTAAATATGTGGGACCACCTTTCTTTAAAAAAAAACACCTCAACTTCACAAATAGAAGAAGGGATACATGAATTAATTGGTGTTTAAGTTTAACTGTTGGCTTAGGAGGAGACAATTGTGTAGTAAGGCTGTGGAAGAAGTCGAGGCAAACTTTGGCTACCTGAACAGAAACACAACATCCATTGATCAGACCAAATCTGAAGTATAATGTACAACTCCATGCCACATTAAAAGAGCAATTACAAAATAAAGCTTATCTTGGAAAGACAACCAAGACAGGAAGAAGTCTAGAAAGCCTTCATATGAGAAATGGCTGCATGAACTGAAGATTTTTAGTCTGAAGAAGAGGAGACTTAGGGTAAAAATAATAGCTGTCTTAAAATATTTAAAAGGCTATCTTGTGGAAAAGGGATTACCCTGTGTAGAAGAGGACTGAACTAGAATTCATAGGCAGAAGTTAAAGGCAAATGTTAATTTGACATGATATTGTTTAAAATAATTATTGCCATTCAAAAACGGAATGGGCTTGTGAGATAATAATATTGCCATTACTGGAGATGTTCAAGTAGTGGGACAGTATAAAGGGATTCTTCCCTGGATTTCAGAATTTCTCTAATATCCTTTCCAAGACTAAGGATTTATGATCCTGGTATCCTTGAATTTATTAACAGAAATGTAAACAATTTAAAAACCCTAACTATCTCAACTGGTTACTATTTTTCATTGTTAACAAAAGTATCCAATCCTGATCTTTAATGATCTTAAATTTTCACAAAATTGACTTAATTTCATAATTTATATTCATAATTTCATTTTTAACCAAACTGATTGGCTTCAAATACTCATTCCTAACTCTCAAAAGCCATTTGAGAAGAAGTGTGCTGTGAGGGAGGCCCCTGGCTTTAGGGTCAAGAGCTGATTCTAATCTCATCTTTCCCACTTACTGGCCATGTCACTTAACTGCTCTCAGCCTAATGGCAGCCTGGCCTATCTTAGAGGCTTCTTGCAAAGATCCAGTAAGAAAATGTATGTGAACGAGTGTTGAAAATGAGAGCTATACCGATATTTGGGGCTGTCACTCCTGCCACAAGGTGGCACCAGATCACTTCCTGAAGAAATACTTTTCTAATGGCTCAGAGGTAACTAAGGCATGTGAGGAAGAAGATTAGCATCAACCTGACAAAATAACCAGTACTCACGGAGGTCACTTTTTCTTGCAATGACTGTAGCACAATGTGGGCACTGATGTTTGGGTACATTTTCACTGTGCTTTTGCAGTATGTGTATTTTCATGGTCCCACTCTGGGTGAATCTGGCATGGCAGACGTAGCACTCATAAGGTTTTTCACCTATGATACAGGACAACAGATGAAATATGTGTCAAGATTAAGTCAAGATCTGCCATGATGATAGACAAATGCAATGCAATCCAAGTAATTCAAACAAAGACCTGATAAAGTTCTACTTTTGCTAGATAGGTAAGGCATTGAGAATAGAACCCACCCCTCCAAAATTAAAACCCGGGTTTCAAGGAGTTCACACACTATTGGGTGGGATTCAACATACACACATAAATAAATACAAGGAAATTTTAGGAGGGGAATGTTCTGACAAATCAAGCAGTGGAGAAAATGAGAAAAAACTTCAATGAAGACATGACACTAATTTGTATCTATGTTTTGTTTACTCTTTGGTTCCTTGGCTTAACTATTTGTCTGAATACCTTTCTGGCATGCTAAATCCCCAATTAAGTCAAAAGCTTTGAGTTTAATTCAAGAGGCATGGTTTTAAGTTGAAAGGGATCTTAATAGTCCAGTTCAACACTATCATTTCACAGATGAGGAAACTGAAGCCCATAGGGGTTAAGTATCTTCCTAAAGGTCACACTGCTATTGTCATTTAGATCATCTAAGTCACTTTACCGGTTGATTTTAGAATTACAAAAATTCAGAAAAGAAAATATCTTGTGTTCTGAAATAAGTTACTCTAAGTCCAAATAAACAGGGAAATATAATCATTATTGATGTTAACTTAGAGAAGTTATATATATCAATATTCAAATCTCAAAATATAACATTCAGATTTACTTTGAGATATTAAGTGTGGTAGAAAAAACAATGGATTTGGAATCAAACTTAGTACACATCAGACTTGTGTTCAGATCTCAGCTCTATTATTATGTGACCTTGGGCAAGTCCTTTAAATTCTTTAGGCCTTTTGTTCCTCATCTGTAAACCAAAGGGATTGTCCAAGATCATTTTTAAGATCCCTTTCAGTTCTAAATCTATGACCTACAATTATTCTATAACATCTATAATTAATATGTAATTATTCATAACACTATCAAATTGTATATGGAATTACTTGATTGAACTTAAATATGAAAAATCTTTTACCTGAATGAGTTCTCATGTGTCTTTTGAGCTTGTAGGTATCTTTACTAGCATAGTTACAGAGACAACAGTGAAAAGGACGCTCTCCAGTATGTGAACGTATGTGACGCTTCAATTTGCTTGCCTAATAAAGAAATGGAAGACACTTAGAAACTTTGTTGAAAAAAACAAATTGTATGCCAAAATACCTGATGATACTTATATATATATTGAAATAAATTATTTTTCTTTCAATCAAAACATTTCATACAAATTATTGAAAAATAAAATAAAAGAGACAGTAATGCATTATATGGCATTTCATATTGTAATCAGCAGATGAACAATGGGTAGGTTAAAATCTAGCTCTAAGCAACATTATTATTTGCCTTCACTTTACAAAGGAAAATTTCAGTTTTAGCTGCTCAATTGCCTGCATTTTATTTTGTTTCTATGGCAGCACAGACTCAACACTTACAAAGTTTATATTACATTTTAGAAGCACAAAGGCAAAAACCATCAAGTTGTAACTTTGCCTTAATGTTATCAGAACCATTTAGTGTTTAAATGGTTAGATCCTTCTGAGACAAGACAATATGCACAATGCATTCATAATTTCCTCCAACACCGCTCCCAGTGGGCTCTTATTTAGAATCGCTGGGCAGGTGTTGAGAGAGCTAGCCCAAGCCCACAAGAGTACTACCTCCTCTGGCTCATGCGGTTCTCAGGGCTCTGGGCAACTCTTGGAGACTGCGAGCTCCAGAGAAGGGGACACCCTGCCTGGGGAGACGGGTTTCCTCACCTGGTAGCTTCCTGCACCGATTAAATCCTAGGTCCAGGCTCTATCCCAAACCTAATTGTGCAGATGGAACTTTGGAAGGAGTTTCCCCCATTGGAGGTCCCTATACTAATGAAATCAACAGGACTTGTCCTTGCCTCTATAAGAATATACTGGTTGTCAAGAGAGGATCTTATTTTTCTAGGAAGCACCTTCTGGCAAATGAATTGAAAGCTAGGTTTTTTTTGTGTGTGTGTTTTCCTACATCTCTAGATCTTCTCTTGGACTCTCTTCATTCTCTGCCCCACACTTTAAATAGAACAAATGACATTCTATTTTAATATACGACACCAACAGAACTGTTTGCAGAGGACAGCTGGGTGGCTCAGTGGATTGAGAGCCAGGCCTAGACACAGGGGGTCCTGGATTCAAATTTGCCCTCAGACATGTCCTAGCTGTGTGACCCTGAGCAAATCACTAAGCCCCCACTGCCTAGCCCTTACTGCTCTTCTTCCTTGGAACTGATACTTAGTATCACTTCGAACACAAAAGGTAAGAACTGTAAAAAGAACTGCTTGCAGGAAGGAAAATCCTCTGTACCTAGGTAACTCGTTCCTTCACTTCCCTCGAACCTTCCTCTGCAGCCACCAAAATGAAGTTCGGCTAGGCTGCAGAGGCATCATTCTTCATTCATAGAAAGGCCATGAATGGCATTCATGTTATATACACAACTGCAAAAGTCCTAACAACACAGTTACGTATTGTGCATCACTTGTCTTTATAGCATATGATATCTATGGTATAAAAAGGGAGTGTGCAGAAGTTCAAACAATGTCAACGATCAGAAAATACAAATAATGTAAAGGAACTAAATTTCTTCAGGAAGGAAAAAACTGGGTAGCAATTCTTTTTGTTTTCAAGTACATGAAAGAGTAGAACAAGAGGAAACTAGTTTAAATTATGGCATGAAAAGTTTCAATTAGATATTAGAGAAAGTTCCTTAACAATGAGTGAGAATAGGTTACCAGGGTAGATTGTGTATGGAATCTCCTTTTCTGGAGGCTTTTAAAGATAGACTCAATCAAGCTTTTGGCTTCTTTCCTTATGATGTGCTGAAGGAGAAGGAGAAAAGGAAGCCCAGGGAAGCTGACAGCCCTTACACTGGCATTCCAATGTAAAATTCCAAATGCAAAGAGTGGGATACAGCACCAATAATCACCTTACATGATTATGAAAACCAACTCAAATTCTCCCTCTAGCATATACAATGTGGACTCTGACTTTTGGGGTCAGAGTGTCATTTGGCTGGCACAGTTTAAAAGCAGAATTGGTAGAATGCAAAGTGATAGAATATGTAACTTCCCATATTCCTTTCATTCCCCAAAACCCAATGTAGCTACATTTAAAAACATAATTTTTTAAATACTTCATGATAAAGTTACAAACTGTCTAAATTTCATATACAGGCCATTTAAAAGAAGTTTTTTGCCTCTCAAGTCATTTAATTAAGATTCTGGTACCTTATATGCTTAAGAAACTATAGCATTATTCCATTGTTATTCATTTTAAGTTAGTATGCTACTTTAGTATCTTTTATGTGTAATGTTTCCCTTTCCATCAGTCTCAGGACACTGTGCCAATGTATCTTTCCCTAAATATTTTTCTGATAACTGGGTTGATAATTGACAGTGAAACTTGATTTTTGTTTTGCTGTCATTTTACTTGAAAACATGAGACTGCTGTTATGTACAATTGCAATATATTTTCTCTTTGCAAATAATTGACACATAAGTCTAAATGTTAAAATGGCAGCCTTCCTGCACCTGAGAGTTGAAAATAGTGATGCTTAAAATTTTGTGCAGTTGCTTTGATTTTGGCAACTTGCCCTTAATTTGAAAGCAAGAAATGGTCAATTCTCAACTGTACTGAGTTATACTAAAACATTCAAAATAGACTGCACTTCCAAAAGGTCAGATAAAATCTATTTTCAAGTCACTTAAAAATTGAACACAAATGAATTCTACCTTAAGATACTTGGCAAAATAATAAAACTGTGGTGTTTCTTGAGCATAGTTTCATTCTGATATTATAGTAAAAATAGCTACAAATAGATGATCTCCAACTAGGTCTTTATTATTCTAAAATTTCAGATTTAGAGAAATGTTTATTTCAAAAGGAAATTAAATAGCCTCAAATTCATTTACAGAAGTTAGTTTTTCTACCTTTTATTTAATTAGCATATGTGTATTCATGTGACATTTATGTATAACTTTCCTTACTGTTTAATAATCATAGAAAATGAGAAATATATTTTCCTATTTGAACTTTAGAAAATGTAGAAAATGGTTTAATATTTTCTGTATTAATTCTGTTAAAATATATGTTTATAGTTTAGATTTGTATTTCACTTCATTTTGGCATACATCACAAATTAAAGGTTAAAAGTACATCTGCTACAATTTCTTATAAGACAATATCAAAGCATATGAAAAATAAATATGCTAAAGGATCTAGAACTGCACTTACTTCTACACTAGCATATTTGCACATTGTACATTTAAACGGTTTCTCATGAGTATGTTTATAACGCCTGTGCCGTACAAGTTCACCACTAGTCACGAATGCCATGTCACAGTCGCTGCATTTATATGGTCTGGTTCCTGTAAGACAATGTTTTTCTACTTTAAAATTTTGTGAGTGAAGTTTACTCATTAAGTTTTCCAGCAATAAATCTATAATATGAGTCATGCCAAATTTTCAACAGTTTGAAAAAGGAAAAGACAATGCTAAACCATAATGTGTCATTAATACAATAGGAAACTATTTCAGGTCTAAGCAAAGAACATTTTCCCTGCATAATTAAAAAAAGACAACATTTAGGAATTTGTAATTAGATTTTAAATGGTTTCATTGTGGTATTACTAATATTAAGAGAAAAAAAGAAAATATTAAAAATATAGTACTGTTACTTCTTCAACCCTTCTCTCTCTGATTCCTACAGTATCTTGAACTACAGGGAGAATATCTTGATCACTTTTTAATTTAAGTATTTAGTTTAAGTATTTAGTATTTATTTGGTACTGAGGGAGTAGGTTGATACATTATCCAAACTCAACTCAATTTTATGAGTACCACTAGCAAAGTTATACTATTAGATACCTCACACAAGCACACAAAGGTATTCCTCCACCTTTTCCTCTCCCAGGATTACCACTCCTTTAAATTTTATCTCTCCTGAACATGCATAATTAACCACTCACATTTGAACTCTAAGATGACAATAACCCATACTTAGAGGTCTTAAAACGTTTTTACCCACTTAAGAGTTGTCTTCCTTGATTTACCTCTTGTTCCTTTTTACTCTTCAGCTACTAAAGCATTACCTTCAGTTACAACTTCTTTTCAAAGGTAGGATTTTCAATCAATTAGTAATTGAAATTAATTTACTGTATTAAGTCTGTTAAAAATGTATGGTTAGAGCTCAGATTTGCAAATCACTATCTTTCTGGAATATATAAACAACAAAGGTTAAAAGCATATCTGCTACAATTTCTTACAATTACTTACTTCTATGACCTTTTTTGGATAATCTTAATATCATACTTATTTACAAATGTGCAATTAGAATATGTTATTTATATTTTGGTTTCATTTGAAATGTTTCATATTGAAACACACCTCTCTCTTATAGTCTAATCCTAGTTAACAAGAAACAATTACTCAAATCCTGTAACATGTTTCTAAGTAGAAGATGAAGGTTTTTTTTATTTTTATGGTAGCAAATCAAAGAAATGTATTTCCCACAGTTATTTTACCTGTATGTGTATTCACATGATTCCGCAAAAGGGTAACGGTACGGAAGGCTTTCAGACAGAGATGACACATATGGGGTTTTTCATCAGAGTGAGTTTTCATATGACGATTAAAACATGAGATTTTAGAAGAGGTGAATATGCAGATTTCACAATGGAAGGTCTGTTTTACATCTATAGGATAAAAACGTTGAGTTTACATTCAATTACAAAGAGAGTTATTCATTTTTTAAATGTGTTTACCATTAGATTCCCTTAATCAAATTTAATCTGACAACACTTCTTTTAAAAATCCAATGAAGTAGCTCAAAGAAGACACATACTATATATTCTACAGATATTACTCTACTTAAATAATTGGGGAGAAAAAAAATCTTGCACTGTAGGCACCAAAGTTTTTTTTGGGGGGGGAGGGTAATATTTTATTTTTTCCCCACTTACATGTAAAAACAATTTCTGGCATTTGTTTTCTAACATTTTGAGGTCCACATTCTCTCCATCCTTCCTTCCCATGGAAACAGCAAGCAGTTTGCTATTCCTTATACATGGTTGGCACCCAACATTTAAAAAAACTTTTACCTTACTTTCCATCTTGGAATCAGTACTGTGTATTGATTCCAAGACAGAAGAGTGGTAAGGGCTAGGCAATGGGGGTTAAGTGACTTGCCCAGGGTCACACAGCTGGGAAGTGTCTGAGGTCATATTTGAACCCAAGACGTCTTATCTCTAGGCCTGACTCTCAATCCATTGAGCCATCCAGCTTCTGCCAGACATCAAACATAAAAGTATGACTCTACTGCCACATCAAGCTAACTATAAAGTTCACTTACATAAGAATTAACAAACATCTATGATTTTATCAGTATGCATAATCTTAAATCCTTGCATGTACTTACTGTGCCTTTGATCATAGCAATTCAATGGATCATAGATTTAGAGCTGAAAGGGGCTCTAGAAGCTTAGTTCAATCCCCTCATTTTAGAGACAAGGCAACTGAGATCTAGATCTGGGTCAAAGTTGCACAGGTAGCAAGCAATGGTGGATAAACAGTTTTTATGGTCAAAAAATGTTTATCTTTGCTCAAAGGATATCTTCTGGTGACAAAATCCTCTAAATCAGCTAGGCTTCTATTGCTTAAACAATAATTTGATTGGTCACACATAAGTATATTCAAAGGCTTTGTAAATGTGAGAATTTGTGTTCTGTCAGGATAATCTTTCAGAATGCATTCTCACTTCTTTACCAAGACAGAACTACAAATTTTATGCCTAATTTAAAATGTGGATTCACTGACTCTCAAATCAATAAAACTCAATAATCAACAATTATTAATTGTCTATTATAGGTATAGAGGTAATCCTGAATTCTCAGGAGTCAGAAGAGCAAGATGTAAGCTTTAGCAGACTGTAGGAAGCTGAAATGGTTCTAAATAAGGCCTCTGCAAGAGACCACAGGTATCATCTAAGCACAGCACAGCTAAGTTTGGTCAGGTTTACCACCAGAGAAATGGTTATCTGCTGATACTTTTTTTGGTCGAAATCATCTATCACAGCATGGAGGAGGCTGTGATCAGCATAAGAGTACTTATATAAATGAAATTGAGGATCCTTAAAATACTAAAGTAAAATCTATGCAACATATTCAAAAGCAATTATAATTTAAAATTTTTCTGAACTAGGGCTGTGAATAACTGATAGAATGATTTTCCTTAAATCACAGTCAACCAAAATATCCCCAAACTGCCACCGTAAAAATGCTTCATTTCTTCTGATGATACTAATAATTCAGAAATGTAGGCTCGAATGTTTTCATTTAGGTTGGGAATAGCAGAATTAGGCTTGTGCTATAATTTCTATAAATAGCTTTTTTTAAGAGTTGAGCTAAAATCACTATCAAATGGCATATACTAATTTAACTGAATTGAATATCCACACTGTGCTTTGCTCTGTTCAAAACAAGTAAATAGGAATTAACAATCTAAAAGTAGAGGTATTTACATAGCATTCCAAATAAGAGCTATCATATTATAAAATAATTTTTGTTTTGGGGTATGCATGAATTATGCAAGGTGTTAAGAAACCATGTCAAATCTTTTCTGTGCAAATAAGCACCATGGAAAAATAGAAAACTGACTCTGAGAACAAATGATATCTGTATTTCTACTACCATTTTAAAACAAGTTCGTACTATGTTAGTTAAAACATCTTTCTCGATTTAAAAAAAATTCATTTATTTAAAAAGAGATAACAGTGTGGTGAATAGAGGGCTAGCTTTGGAATTAGTAAGACCAAGCTCAAGTGCTATTTTTGAGAAGCAAGACATAAATGCCCTGGGCAATTCTCTATAACCATAAATCACAAAGGAGTTGCTGATTTTTGTCAGTGTTGGAAATTTTCATAGATTATATGTATAGACCAAAAAAACCCCTAAAAAGTTTATTAAAAAATCCATTTGTAATTCATTTTTAATATTATAAAGACAACTAAAACTCACCTACCTGTTGGACATTTTGAGCAGAATTATGGCCCTTTTCTTATAGGATAAGTGAATTCTCCTTCTTTGAGAAAATTGCAATTCTTATTTTTCCTACTCCCAAGTACTTAATATAACCTAAATTACTTTAATCTTGCCTACCTTTTGTCTTTGCTTGATTTTTTGCAGTTCCAGAAACCTCATCAACATCTTGTTCTGATGAAGGTATATCCTCATGTTCTTCAATTTCTGAGTTGGCTGGTAATAGAATGATTTCTTCCTTTTCTCCCTCTCTTAGTTTTTCAAAGGTAAACAAACCTTCCTTTTGATCAGTAATTTCTCTTTCTTCACAAAGCTGAGGGACCTCATCTTGAGCCCCATATATATCTTTGCCTTCATCCTAATCAATAAAAATACAATTATTCACTCAAATATAAGGGGAATCAATTAGGCTTTTCTGTTCTAAGAACACTGAATACATTACACAATACATGATTTTTAAAAAGTGTAGAAGGATCAAACTTATTCAGATTTGAAACATTAACTGAGTTCTAATCAATTTCCATGCTAAAATAAATGTCTAAAATATATATTTCCTAAGAAATTTATTCACTCTCCATCTCAAGAATGTGACATTAACCAGTGCTAATACTACTACCCTGAGCACTTTATGTGGATTTGTTTTTAAATTTAAATGGAAAAATCACTTCACTCCTTCTGCAGAGAATAAAAGGTGTTGCCCTTTAAAAATAGAGACAAATTTTTCTACCTTTACCAATTCTGTGTTTTCATCTAATGGTGGGTTAACTGTCAATTTATCTTCTTCACTGGAAATTTCAACACTTTCTTCTACAACATTAATCTCCATCACCTCCAATTCATGAAGTGAAAAGACCTCTTCCTGAATGCTTATTGCAACACAGTGGTGCAAATTCTGGTGCGGAATCTCATTTAACTCTGACTCGACATTTATGTCTTGCTGCAACACTAGCAAGGACTGCAAACCACTCTCTCCCTGCTGCACCATGACATGCATCCCTTCTGCCGGCTGCACGGTCATCTCCTGGTGGTCCATTTCGTCCGTGGCAAAATGCACAGTTTGTAGCGTCAGTATGTGCTTCTCATTCTCCTGGGTTTGGGGGGTCAATTCCAACTCTCCTTCCACAATCTTGGCTTGAAGGACGCCGTAGGAACAATCCACCTCCAGGCCACAGCTGTTCTGTCTCTCCTTTAGCCTAGACACCTTGTCTACTTCGCTTTCCTTGGCCTTTTCCTGAATCAGATCCGTGCCTTTTATCTTAGTGAACTGCTCCGGTGAGGCAGAGGCTTCCGTCCCCATTCTGAAGGCCTATTCCAAGGAAACCAAGGAGTCTATGTCAGGGGCCACCCCGGGCCTTGCCTTTTGCAACCTTTCTGGCCCGATCTTGTGGCAATCCACACATCCAGCCTTAAAAGAGAAGCCTCCTGTGTTTCCACAATCGGGCCAGCCATTCTGCTAAAACCAGATGCACCTATTGCTTTTCGCTAACTATTCCATTCAACAGGGCAGCTCAACTGCCTGCTTTTCGCTAACTGGGGCATGGCCGCTCCTCTGCTAAGCAGGGTTGGCCCATTGCCTTTCACTCACATGGGCTGGCCCCCAGCTTTCTGCCTTCTGCTGCCCTCTGCTAACTGAGATAAGGGTCTGCTGCCTTTCCTGACCAGGTCAACCCCATTGCCTTCTACTAACGGGTCGGGCCACCGCCTTCCCCTTAACCGGGGTAGGGCTACCGCCTATGTCTTCCCCTTAACCGGGGTCGGCCACTGCGTTCCACTAAGGAGACAAGCCCACTGCCTTCACTAAACCGGTTTGGGCCTACTGCCTTTTGTCAACCGTGGCCAAAGAACCTCAGCTGGTCTGGCCAATTACCTTTTGCTAACCCAGGCCCGGCCAGGCCATTATTGCTATTAGCTAACTAAGAAGGGTCATTATTGCCTTTCGTTAACCGGAGAGGGTCAACCGCCTTCCGCTAACTGGGGCCTCCTCCCCACCTCCTTTCTTTCCCCCTCCCCGCGAAAGGGCTCGACCCCAGACCCCCAGCCCGGGCCAGGCCCTTTAATCGCTCAGGGGGAGGTGGAGGCCTCCGCTGCAGCCCCATGCAGGCACGCACGCAGGCCTGCTCCCCCAGACCGTCCTCGTGGCCACTGGTCAGCCCCCGCCCCTTGACCCGCTGACCCCCTAATCCCAGACCACTGGACGCCGATGGGCGGCAAAAGGCTGGCCACGAGCCCAGCTCCCCCTCCCCCAGGACTCTTCACCCCCGCCCCTGGACGCAGCTTTCCAGGACTAGCCTTTCCCACGCTGGGCGCACGCGATGCTCCCAGCCTCCAGCCACGAGTCCTCCTCCCCACGCCCCCTCCCCCCAAGTGGCCTTCATCCAGACTCGCCTCCTCGGGCCACCAGCCACGCGGTCAGCTCCGCAGCAGCTCGTGCCAGCCACTCTAAAGCCTCGAGTTAGGTGGGAAGAAGTGGGGGAAGGGGTGGAAGGGAAGGGTGTGGCCGGGAGTTGGTTGGGGGAGGGAAGGCTGGGGAGAATAGGGCACGAGGCGGTGCGCAAACTCAGCAGTAGGAGCTGAGGTAGGAACGAGGCTGCAAACACTGAGGGGTTGAGGGGAGATAAGGGTGGGGGATGGGGGTAGAGAGTGGGTAAGTGCGAAGAGTAAATGGGAGAGATGGGAAGGGGGAGGGGAGAAATCAGGAGAGAACGGATGAGGTGCAAGAAGTCAGGAGAAACTGACAAGACCGTGATAGAGACAAGGTGGAGGCCAGAACAAGAGAAAAGTGAACCGCATCGTGCAAGGGTGGGCAAGATAATGGGCCGGGAACAGTAACTGTGTCCTTTTTTTGCAAGGCAGAGTTCAGGAGAAGGTCATTGGAACCCCCCCCCCCCCAAGGACCAGTCATATGTTGGGGGTGCTCCACGGGGATTCAAGTCAATCATTATACACATTCTTATCCTTAATTGCCTGTATTGAATTTACCTTTTAGCTATAGCTTAACATGTTCTCCCTGCGTTTTATTACTTTAAAATTATTTTTATTTAGCTAAATATTTCCCAATTGCATGTAAAGGAATTTTTAACACTACTTTTGAAAAAAAAAATTTAGTTCCAAATTCTCTTCCTCCTCCTTCTCCATACACCTTCCTAGAGAAGGCTAAGAATTTGATATCTATCGTACATGCGAGGTCATGCCAAACTTATTTCCATATTACCCATGTTGTAGAAGAAAATGCAAATAAAATAAGACCAGAAAAATAAAGTGAGAGAGTATGCTTCAATCTGCATTCAGGGTTTATCAGCTTTCTCTATGGAAGTAGATAGCATCTTTGATTATGGGTTTTTTAAGAATCGCCATGGATCAAGGTTGAGCATCCTAAAGTCTTGCTGTTACTTTGTATAAAGTTCTCATGACTCTGCTCAATTTCCCTGAGGCCATGTAAGTTTCATGTGAGTTTCCACCGGGTTTTCTGAAAGCATCCTGCTCTTCATTTCTTAAAGGACAGTAGTGTGCTATCACAATCGTGTATCATAACTTGTTCAGCCATTCCCCAATTGATGGGCATCCCTCAATTTCCAATTCTTTGCCACAAAAAGAGCTGCTATAAATATTTTTGTAGAAAGGTCTTTCCTCTTTTTTTTTTTTTTATCTCTTTGGGATATAGACTTAGTAGTGCTATTGTGGGGTCAAAGGGTATATGCATATTTTTTTAGGCTTTTTTTCTCTCCTGAATGATTTAGTATTCCAATTTTTCCATATCCTTTCCAACATTTGTCTTTTTTTCCTTTTCTGTTTGGTTAGCCAGTCTGGTAGGTGGGAAGTGGTGTCTCAATTGTTTTCAATTTGCATTGCTCTAATCAGTAGTGATTTACAGCATTTTTTCATATGATCACTAATAGCTTTGATTTCTTCTTCTGAAAACTGGTTGTTTATATCTTTTGACCATTTAGCAGCTGGAAAATGGTTCATATTTTTATCAGTTTGGCTTGGTTCTCTATATATTTGAAAAAAAAACTTGTTGCAAAATTTTTTCCCAGTTTCCTGTTTACTTTCTCATTTTACCTGTATTAGTTTTGTTTATGCAAAAAGTTTTTAATTTTGTGTAATTAAACTTAAAAAAATTTTTTTTACTTCTTGTAAATTTCTCTATCTTATGTTTGGCCATAAACTGATCTCTTATCCATAGCTGTGGCAGATACAGTTTTTCATGCTCCCCTAACTTACTTATTTCCTTTTATGTCTAAATCATTTATCCATTTTTACCTTATTTTGGTAAAAGGTGTGACATGCTAATGAATAAATCTCATTTCTGCCAAACTGCTTTCTAGTTTCTCCAGCAATTTTCATCAAAGAGTTCTTAACCCCAAAGCTTGAATCTTTGGGTTTATCAAACACTAGATTATTACAGTCATTTATTATTGTGCATTGTGTACCTAGTCGCTCCACTGACCCACCACTCTTATTTTTTAGCAGTACTGGGGCAACTATGTAACACAGTGGATAGAGTGCTGAGCTCATCTTTCTGAGTTCAAATCTGCCTCAGACATATTATTAGCTGTGTGACCCTGGACAAATGGCTTTACTTTGCCTCTGTTTCCTCATCAGTAAAATGAGCTGGAGCAGGAAATGGCAAACCACTCCAATATCTTTGTCAAGAAACCCTAAATAGAGTCACAACTGAAAACAACTGAACAAGAAAAAAAATTGTTTTAGTGATTGTTATTGTTCACTCATTCTAGTCATGTCTGACTCTTCATGACCCCATTTGGGGATTTCTCGGCAAAGATACTGGAGGGCTTTGCCATTTCTTTCTCCGGTTCATTTTATAAATGAGGAAACTGAGGCAAACAGAGTAAAATGACTTGCTCAGAGTCATACTGCCATTAAGTGAGGCCAGATTTGAACTTAGGAAGATGAATCTTCCTGACTCCAGACCTTGCACTCTATCCACTTTGCTACCTAGCTGCCCCCATTTGCTGATTATTACTTTATAATTTACAGTCATTTGAAATCTGGAACTGCTAGACTGTCTTCCTTAACACTTTTTATTGATTCTCTTGATATTCTTGGATTTTTGTTTTTCCAGATAAATTTTGTTTTGATTTTTTTTCTAGTTCTATAAAATAATTCTTTGGTAGTTTTATTGTTATGGCACTGAATAAGTAAGTTAACTTAGGTAGAATTGTCATCTTTTTTATGTTGACTTGAGTTGCCCATAAGCGATTAATATTTCTCCAGTTGTTTATATCTGTCTTTATTTGTGTGAAAAGTATCATGTAATTGTGTTCATATTTTGGATTTGTCTTGGCAGCTAGCCTCCCAAGTATTTTATATTTTCTGCAATTATTTTGAATGAAATTTCTTTATCTCTTCTTGCTGGCTATTGTTGGTACTATATAGATATGTGGATGATTTATGTGGGTTTATTTTGTATCCTGCAACTTTACTGAAATTGTTAATTGCTTCAACTAGGTTTTTAGTTGATTCTCTAGGGTTCTCTAAATATACTATCATATCATCTGCAAAGAATTAGTTTCATTTCTTCTTTGCCAATTTTTATTGCTTCAATTTCTGTTTCTTGTCTTATTGCTATAGCTTTAATTTTTCAACTGAGGGAGGGAGCAAAGCAAAGAAGGTTGTCCCTGGGATCAAAGAAAGTGGAGTTAAACCTTACCTTCTTTATATGAAAGTGAGCAAATCATTATCTCCTCTGTAAAATAGTTTTTGAGGTCCTTTCCAGCTTTAGATTTCTGATCTTAAATTGTGGGACCAAAGCCATAGAACCTCTACTGGTATCTCCCATATATATATAGTGATTTTAGCATCTTCGGTGTTTAATTTTCTAATTTAAATTATTTTATCTTAAGATTCTAATGACATCCCTTTTTCTGGGTCACCCTGATTGGACAGACTTTACCTCAGTCTAGGGCAGATGCTGCTCTTCTGGATGCCTGAAGCCATGGGGGACAAGAGACCAGCATCCTCCAGATACCAGCAGTCATGAGGTCTTCTGGCTAGCGTCCTTCTTCAGGCCTCATTCTTACTCCAATTAAAGTGTGGGCACTGAATTGAAACACAATTCAATAGAGCAACATCCTAAGACTGGTTTTAGGGTGCCAAGAAAAGGGGTACAAACTGGTGTTCAGTTCTCATAAGCACAGAAAGATAGTTTATGAGTGTTAGTGTAGCCTTATGCCTCCAATCTTTCAGGGTTTATGAAGATGTCAGGAAGAGTAAAGATGTTGAATCTAAAACAATTTCAACAATTTAGAACTGAATAAGGTCAGACAGAACAGAAACAAATGTAAAGTCATATTTTGGGTTTAAAAATAAAGCACCCATTTACAGATTAGGAGAAGCTAGACAAAGTTCATATGAAAAAGACTGGAGGATTTTACTGGTTAGCAAGTTGAATTTAAATCAATAGTGTGAAATTAAAAAAAAAAAGCTACTACATCAAAATCCACAGTGAAGAATATGATATTTCTGCTTTACTCTAACCTGAAGAGATCACATCAGAAAGTGTTATGTTTAGCTCCAGGTGACATAATTAAGAGAGAACAAGCAAGAAGAGTCTAGGGAAAGTTGATTAAAGGACAGGAAATTATGCCATTTAGATTTGGTTGAAGGAATTAGTGATGTTTTTGTTTAATATAGAAAAGAAATAATGTCCAGTCTTTCCCTTCACCAATCCATTCTTCATACAACAGACAATTTTTAAAAATTAATTTTTTTTTCAACTAGAAAGCATCTTTCCCTTTCATCCCCATCTAGTTGAAAAAAAAAAAAAAAAAGAAAAAACCCACAAAAACCTTGTAACAGATATACGTGGCCACTCAAAACAAATTTCAGCATTGGCTATGGCTAAAAATAAATGTCTCATTCTGCACCTCAGTCTATAACCTCTCTGTCAGGGTGAGCAACATGATTTGTAATCGATTGTCTGGAATTAGGACTTGTCATTATGTTGAGCAGAGAGATCGCAAGTCTTCCAAAGTTGTCGGTCTTCATTGTGATGTTAGAGTACAAATTGTTCTCTTAGTTCTGCTCACTTCATTTGAATTCAGTTCATACAAGCCTTCCCAGGTTTCCCAGAAACTATCTCTTTAATAATGTCATATAGAACAATAGTTATCTCTAATATCTATATGCCATAATTTATTTAGCTTTTCCTCAATTTGTGGTGATCGCCTTAGTTTTCAGTTTTTTATAACAAAGAAAGCAGCCATAATATTTTTGGTAAATAGGGATCTTTTCCTTTGGATCCTTTTGTGATAGAGGCCTAATGATGGCGTCACTGAGTCAGAGTGCACTAACAGTACAGTGACTTTTGGGGGAATAATTCCATATAGTTTTCCTGAATGGCACTACTATCCACTACCCCACCAAAAGTTCATCAATTTATAAGTTTTCCCACTGCCCTTCCAATATTTCTCGTTTTTAATTTTTTGGTGGGGAGGTCATCTTTTACTGATCTGATGGGTTTGAAGTGAAATCTCCAGGGGCAGCTGGGTAGCTCAGTGGATCAAGAGCCAGGCCTAGAGATGTGAGGTCCTAGGTTCAAATCTGGCCTCAGACATTTCCCAGCTGTGTGACCCTGGACAAATCATTTGACCCCCATTGCCTAGCCCTTACCACTCTTCTGCCTTGGAGCCAATACACAGTAATGACTCCAAGACTGAAGGTAATGCCTTAATTTGCATTTCTTTAATTATTAGAAATTTGGAGCATTTTAAAAATATTGCTGTTGATATCTTGTGCTTCTTTTGAAAACTGCCTGTTCATGGTTTTTTATTATCAATTGGAGAATGGCTTTTATTGGATTAATTCCTCATATATTTTGAAAACGACTTTTATTAGAGAAATCTGCATCAAAGATTTTTTAACCCTAGTTAATGATATCTTTTATAATTTTAGTTGCATTGATTTTATACAAAAACTTAAAAATTTTATTTACTTAAGACTTTTCTTTTATCTTTTGTGATCTTCTTTATCTTTTGGCCATAAAATCTGTCTATAAATTTGAAAGAATAAATTTTTTTGCTTCTTCAATTTGTTTATGATGTGGCCTTTTATATCAAAGTCATGTATCTGTTAGCAACTTATCGTGGATTTTGGCATGAGATTTTGATGAAAACCTAATTTGTGCCATTCTGCTCTCCAGTTTTCTCAGCAGTTTTTTTGTCTTAAATAATAGTGAATTAAATTCAATAAATATATTTATAAATTAATATGAATATAAAAATTAAATTAAATAGTGAATTCTTACCCTAGTAGCTTGGATCTTTTGAATTTATCAAACACTAAGCCACTAGGTTGATTTCCTTCAGTATGTTAAGTAATTAATTTCTCCTACTGAGAGATTTCTCTATTTTTTAACTATTACCAAAATCATTTTGATGATAACTTCTTTGTAGTATAGTTTGGAATCTGGTACTACTAAGCTGTTTTCCTTGTTACTTAAATTTTTTTTCCTTTGAGATTCTTAACCTTTTGTATCTCGGGTAAATTTTGTTATTATGCCTTTTTCTAGCTCAGTGAAATGTTTGCTTCCCTATAATAATTAATCTATTCCCCTCTTGGATGAAACATTCTATTTTAACTATACTTAATAATTTTAATAATAATGGCTTTGTAGTTTTAATTTGGTTTGAAATATGGTATTAATAGCCACTTTTCTTGCTTACTATTTTTTATCATTTCCAGATTTTTAAACTTTTGTTCCTTCTGATGAATAAAGGAGATGTAAGTATATTCCCAAGTATTTTATACATTTTGTATTTAATTTGAATGGAATTTCTACCTCTTCTGATAGAAGAGGGTTTTTCTGGTATTATATAAAAATGTGGATTATTTTTGTGGATTTATTTAAATCCTGAAACTTTGCTAAATTTTGCTAAAGTTTTAGCTATTTTTAGTTGACTCACTAGGGTTCTCTAAGTAAACCATGGTGTTATCTGAAAAAAAACAAATAGATTTGTTTCATCTTTGCCTATCCTTATTCCATCAAATCATTTCCCTTGTATTATTCTATAGCTTACATTTCTAATATGACGAGGTCATGATGGACCACCATTTTTTTATTCTTCATCTTATTGAAAAAGGTTTCTATAAAATGTCAGCTCTTATTTTATGTAGAAGTTACTTAGTATATTGTCTCTTTATTACCATTTTCTAGTGTTTTTAAAAGGATTTTATATTTTGTTGAAAGCTTTTGTTGCTACAGTTGATATATAAACGTGTTACATTTTTTGTTCCTATTAATATGGTTTGTTATGTTTATAAGTTTTCCAATATTAAATCAAACTTGGTCTTCCTTTTCTCTAAATACAACCTGGTTATAGTATATATTTTTAATATTATGTTGCAGTAACCTCTTTGCTTATATTTTACTTAAAGATTTTGCTTCAATGTTCATTCAAGATATTGTTCTGTAGTGGTTTGACTCAGATTTAAGAATCAAGTTAAGTATCTAGTTTAAGATCATAAGACCGTATTTTTGTTTCAAAGAATGATACCTCCTTCTTTTCTGTCAATATTCCACAGACTTTCACAAAACTTCAGAATGAAAAAGAACCTTTGAGATTATTTAGACAATAACAATATTTTACTGACAGAAATCTCTTCTAAAGTTACCAAGATGAAATGCATGTTGGATATGGGGGAGGGGGTTTGAAGGGGGGCGAAGGGAAAGTAAAAACAGGAATCATGTAACCATGGAAAATGTTTCTAAAAAAACAAAATATTTGAATCTAAATAAATACATAAATAAAGTTACCAAGGGATCAGGTTTCCCTCCCTCCCTGAAAATCTTGCTCATTTAGAAACCATTGTGGTCTAGAATCTTTCTTCCCTAAATTACCTGACCCTGAAGTGAACTAGGAGCTCAGTGGGACTTTGGCATTGAGTGTTTGGGTGGGAGAGAAAAGAGGCTTCCTGAGCCTGCTAAAGGAGGGAGATGGGAGGTCTAGCCAATGTGACTATGTGATTACTGGTATGCATTTAACCCATTCTTACATATATGAGCCCAATTTTTAAAAATGTATCTGTTTTGTTTCTGTTCTGTTTCTAGACGAAGACTAGCCCGTAGCCTCAGGTATATATTCTCATGCTCACAAGTGTCTTTTATTTTGAGAATTTCAAATAAAAGATATATTTTTTAAAATTCCTTCTTCTCCCCCTTCTCTCTCACCATTTGGTGCATATATGTCATATATGTAAACTAATGACATTAATTCATTATACATGGAACATTTTAGCATAATGTGGTTTACCTTTTTATCTCTTTTAATAATTTTTTTTGTGATTCCCATTTTTGAAATCATGATTACTACCACTACATTTTTGAGTCCAACTTAACTATAGCACATCTTGCTAAAGGCCCTTAGCTCAATTTTGTATGAAACTTTGTTTCAAGTATGTTTTTTATAAATAAATTTTGTTGGGATTTTGCTTTCTAATCTATTTAACTATCCTCTTCCATTTTATAGGCAAATTAATCCCATTCACATTCTTTTTCATAATAATTCATTGTGTATTTCCCTTTATCCTATTCTTTTTTCTTCTCTTTGCATTTCACCTCCTTCTTTACAATGAAAAAGAGAATGGTGAGAGAGAAATTTGTTGTATGATAGGGTCCCCTTAGATTTAAAATAATCCAGGAAGAAAGGAGTCACAAATAATTCTCACAGAGATGCCTCTGTGTTCTTCTGAAGGCCAGAGAAAGGCTGTTTACATAAACTAGGTGGCTATCTGGGAATGAACTCTGGCCCCTGGGATTCCTTGGGTTTGTAGAAGAGCCCTAGAAATGTTTTGGGTAAAGCCTTTTAATAAACAATTTCCTGTGGGAAAGAAATGCTTCCTAAATATGATGTAATGCTTAGTACTCTACTCTCTATAAAAATCTTTCTCTTATCTATAATAAATGAGCTTTGTGAAGCTGTCCCGCCTTACTGATTCATTCACTTCAGCATTTTGGATCCTAACAAGACAAGGACTGGCAGTTCTACATTGGTGCCCTATACAGTAAAATTCCCCTATCTGATGATCTGGTATCCTCTGATTCAGTTACCCTCAGTTAACCACAAGGAAAAATATTTTTTTTAAATTGTAAAATTTGGAAAGTTCCAGAAAATAAAAAATATGCAGTTAATAAGTTTCATGCTGCCCACCAAGTGAGTACAGGCTATAACATAGTGAAGTTTGCTAAATGGATTTAAATGAGGCAGAGTTACACAAAATTGGCACCCTCAGTCTCTGTTCTAGAGTCATTGAAATCCAATGGCAAGACAAAAGTCAAGAATGCTGATCGTGGCCTGGGATGCAGTGGATGTCCTTGAAATCTTCAATCACTGACCAAGCTCAGAGTGTTCTACAGAGCCTGTTTTTAGCTCCCTTCATGGCCACTGGAACAAATTGTTCTCATCTACCCATTCCATTGAGGGAAGTCTTCACATGCTGAGGGTAGATACCTCCCCAACTCACTGATGGGCTTGTGACCCATTGGTTCCCCTCAACCTAGTTTAGCCCATCTGCTGAGGTAGTTTTATCAGCGTGTGGCCTGTACAGCTTTTGGAGTCGCAGTTGGGAGTTGAGTGCCAGGTGAACACTAGGAGTGAGTCAGTGGTCCTAAAAAGGGTTCAGCAAATCATCACATCGGAGGTGCTAGTCCTCCTTAAACAGCCATATACCCAAAGAGAGAGTATAGTACTATAGAATCATGCATAATGTACTTTATTATTACTGTACTTAATGTTGGTGTGATGTTTTTCTGTGTGTTTAATTTATCAATTAAACTTCATTATACCTATGTACAAAAAGCCATGTTATATATAGGGCCAGCAGGTATTCTCCTATTTCCTTGATAGGTCTTGGAGCATATCCCCCTCTGATATGAGGGCCCTACTGTACTTTATGCTGCTTCTACTCCACTTATGCCCATCTTCTGTTTTCTTTGTCCAGACTCCAGTCACAGATTTTCATTCTTTCTTTTTCTTTAAGACTTTCTCTTCATGATTCTCCCCTGAAGTTAATGTTTGCTTAATATTAATCCCTCTCTTAATCTAATCTTCCTCTTATTCCTGTCGCCTTCTTTCTTCCTATTTCCCTGTTGAGTGGAATTTATTTGTACACCAAATTTCAGATATGTGTGTCTTTATGTGTGTATGTGTCTGTATGTGTGTGTCTCTGTGTATATATGTGTCCGTGTACCCTTTTTTTAACCAGTTCAGATAGAAATGAGGTTCAGGTGACAACTTATTCCTTCTACTCCTTTCTCCTTGTTTGTATAGTCTTCTTCATGTGCACCTCAATTATTTGAAATAGGAAGTTCTCTTCTCTTTTTTTTTGTATTCCTTTTTTTCCTTTCTTCCTTTTTTTCTCTTAAGATCACCAATATATAGCAAACCATTCCCAGGTCTTTTGTCTTATTCATCTCTCTTTGTGACCCCTGATAATAGAAAAGTTCTGAGGGGACACTTGTATCATCTCCCTCTATTACTTAATATATCTATATTATATCTATATCTATATCTATATATATATACTTAATATATCTATACTTTATCCTGGTATGGTCCCTTCCTAATGCTCACTCATATTTTACTTTTCATGTATCTCTTGATTCCTAAATTGGTATTTCAGTTTCTACTCAGCTTCGGTCTTTTCATCAGGAATATTTAAAAATATTCTGTTTCATTAAAGAACCATTTTCTTTCTATAGTATTAGACTAAAAAAAATCCTATGAAAATAACCTTATACTTATCAAATAAGTACTTAATAACTGCCTTTCCCCATCTCTTTTAAACTTATGACTTTGGTATTTGGAAATATCATATTTCATGCTTTTTTATCTTTTATAGTGTTAGCTAATATATCTTCTTTGATTCTGAGTGTGACTCCTTATTATCTGAACTCTTTTAGGCTGCTTGCAGTTATTTTTATTTTTTTACAAGGAAGCTTTAGATTTTGACTATAAGATTCCTGAGAATTTTCATTTTGAGATTTCTTTCAGGATGTGGCCAATTAATTCTGTTTTCGCTTTGCCTTCTAGTTCTAATAGATATGAGCTGTTTTCCCTCAAGATCATGAAATATGGCATCCAAGCCCTTTTTTTGCTCATGCCTTTCAAGTAGTTCAGTGGTTCTCAATTTATCTCTCCTTGATCTGTTTCATTACCAGTTGTCGTTGATATATTCTTTTTCATTTTTTATTTTCTTTTTCCTCTTTCCCCAATCTTTTGAATTTGTTATGATATTATTTTTTCTTATTGAGTCACTAACTTATTTTTGGCCCTTTCTAGTTTTCAGGGAGTCTGTTCCTTGGTTTTATTTATTCCTCTGTTATGCTGTTATTAATTCTCCTTCCAAGTCTTTCCTCTAGCACCCATTTAATTTCTAGTTCTTTTCTCTAAAGCTCGTATTTCATTTATATTAGTATTTATGAACTCTTTTTTTTTTTTAACCCTTACCACCCACTTGGAATCAATACTGTGTATTGGTTCCAAGGCAGAAGAATGATAAGGGCTAGGCAATGGGGTTTAAGTGTCTTGTCCAGGGTCACATAGCTAGGAAGTGTCTGAGGTCAGATTTGAACCCAGTACCTCCTGCCTCTGGGCCTGGCTCTTAGTCCACCTAGCCACCTAGCTTCCCCCACTTATGAACTCTTAAAAAATACCTTGTTTCGTTTCTTGTAGGAATCTTCATTGAGTTGACTTCATGACCAAATTTTGTTTTTTTTTGAGGTTTTGCTTGTTTGTTTTAATTATTTCCTTCTTCTGAGTTTGTATCTTGAGCTTTTCTATCTCAGTAAATATAGCCTTTTATTGCTCATGTGTTTTTTCATTTACTCATTCTTCCAGCCTTTCTGAATTGGAACTTTCTATTAGGGCCAGACTCTGCACATTCTGGAATGAATGTTGGGGTGTTTTATGGTTCTGGTCTCTTTTCTGGGGCCGTACCACTGTGTTTTCAGCATATTGAATGCTGTGGCTCAGTCCAGGAAAGTATATATTTTCAGCTCCCTACACGGTTTGACCTATGCCATGATCCTACACTGCCTCCTGGTTTTAGTTTTGTAGGTTCTAGACCTCTATTGGTGTGTGGACAATTTAACTTGAGGTTTTTCCCTGGTTGGAGCTTCATTAGATGGTTGCTAGCCCCAATTCTTGAAAAAGTCTGCAGTTTCAAAGTGACAGAACTAAATTCCACCTTCATTCCCTTACCCTTCAGTTTCAGTCTTAGTTAATCAACTATGGCCTGAATCAGGGAACCTCTTCTGGGGTTCACGCAGCAGAGCTGTACGCCCAGCCTAGGCCACCACTCCCAGGAAGATTCTGTGAAATTACTCTATAATCAAGAGCTACAGAGTTCCAAGTGTATCCCTGTTATTCACTTTCTGCCCTGGCCACTTACATGTGAGTTGAATCAAAGACTTTGGGATGGAAAAATGATCTATTCTGGCTTCTCCTTGGATTTCCCAATCAATAGTCAATGTGGCACTCTTTTTAGAGCTTTTTTTTTTTGAGTATTTGTGGGAATACTGAACAGTATTACTTCTTCCTCTTCCATTTTTTCTGGTCTTCCATAGTTGCTAAATAAATGTCTTTCAGGTAAAGGTCTGACAATGTCATCTCTCTATTCAGAAAAAATTCAATGGCTTCTTATTGCCTTTAGAATAAGATGAATTTAGCCTGATATTTAGAATATTCCAGAATACAGCTCCTACTAACCATTGTGTTAATGTGGGAAAATCATGGATTGTGGGATCAGAGGACCTAGAATTCCACCTTTGTGACCTTAAACAAATCATTTAATGTTCCTAAATCTCAGTTTTCTCATTTTTAAAATGAGAAGGTTGGCCCATTTAAATCCCTTACAGTTCCTGAGCCACGATCCTACATTTCATGATTTAATGTTATTCTTTTTTTTTCACTCTACATTTCATCCAAGTTGGCAGGTAGCTGTTAACCAAAACTCAGTTTTCTTTTTTCCATCAAAAGCCTATTCATGAACATTTACCAATAAGACTTTGTGTAGTCATTTGCTTTGATCCTTATTACTTCCCTAACCTCTCCAAAATAGGAATCATGTGAAGGAGATAGTGATTTTATCTGCCTCTGTGCTTTAGGATACCAAGCCCCCTAACTTGGTAATAACCCATAAACTAGCTATAGAGAAGGCTAGTCCATAACCCCTCACCTCACCTCCCATCATAATGCAGCACAGTTTTATATGCAGACACACGAGTTTGCAATAGAAGTCAACTCTACCTTCTCTCCTAGTACGTCAGAGAAAATCAAAAGGCCTGAGACTGCAGTGTGGCAATGCTCAGGGCTGCAGTGGAGCTCAGCCAGAGAACTGAAAAAGAAAAAGGAGAGGAGGGGAGGGGAGGGGAGGGGAAAAGAGGGGAGGAGAGGAGAGGAGAGAAAACTCAGGAAGAACATTGTATGTGTGTATGATTGTGTGACACTCTGCTTCTGTCTCCTCAGAAGTCACTTGGGGTGGAAACTGAGGCTAGTCATTTGTAATTTACCTAGCCAGAGAGTATTCTGAGTCATTCTTAGGGATCAGCTCTAAGGGAGCTCTAGTGAAAAGGAAAGGAGTAAGAAAGTGAATTATAGAGGTATATAAAGACAAAAGACAGAAATTACCAAAGATATCAAGAGGAAGGAAACCCTGTTAAAGATATTGAAAATAAGCATATAAACCAATAGAGAAGATGTTATCAATGAGACTGTGGCTTCCATATGAGCTAAATGAATCCAGACATTTATGAATAAGCATTGGATTCCTAAGAAAGCATGGAAGTCCAACAGGATTTTCTGAAATAATTTAAAAGAATAATAAGAATGGTGAAAGCAGAACTTATGGCCTGCATAGCAGAAACAACTGTCAGAATTGGAAATCTTGAATCCACAGTGGCAAAAAGAAAATAATTGATTGGGAATGTACATGCACAAGTAAAGTAAAATGTGGAAGAAGAGAAGAAAAAAATGGTAAAAAAAAAACCAAAGTGAAACATTAAACTTGAAGACGGGTTGCCTAGAGACAACTTTTATGGGATTATAGATCTCCTTGAAGAAAAGAGAAATCAAAAAAACCTGAACATATAATGCAAGAAATAATACCAAAAAAAAAAGCTGCCCATAATTTCTAAAGACAGAAAATAAAGTGCCAGTTGAAAGAAGCGATAGATTGCCCTCTCCTTAAAAAAATAAAACCTATTCTGTAAATTCCAAGACACACTGTGGTTAAATTAGCAATTACAGTGACAAACAAAAAAATTATGAAAGCAACCAGAAGAAAAATCTTCAAATATAAAGGAAAAGAAATTATAATATCACAGTACTATTCTGAACTCACAAAATTTCAGGAATGAATGGAGTAATGCATTCTGAAGAGTAAAAGAGCTCAATATATAACACGAAGTGACATACCTTGCAAATCCGAATCTGTTAATGAAAAAACAAACATTCCATTTAAAAGAGATGTTTGAAGTATTCCTAGAAAGAATATAAGATCTGAACAAATCACTTGTTTTTCAAATACTCTAGACAACATGAATACAAAAATGATAATCAACTACCACAATCAAAAATGATACCAACAAAATAATAACAGAGGCTATCAAGAGATTTCTTTTTAAAACTACTCATGGAAACAAGGGTGAGAGCAGATATCAAACAGAAGTGACGGTGGAGAAACAAGCCTGAACTACATTCTGAACCTCAAAGCACCCTATCACAGGGTACAGATTGTTTAGTGAAACTAAATTACAGAACAGGAAGGTGCATAAAAGAGGAGAGCAGAAGTCAGAGGGGAATATATGAGTTGTACATAATGAAACAAGTTTATAATGAAGGAAAATTATTTCTTGTAGTCACCTACAAAAAATGGAGCCTATAGAAAAATGAAAGAGGAGGCAAAAGGAGGGATCGAAATGGAAAAAGAAAGGGAGAAATATTATATTAGCAGTGGGAGCAGTTCCACTGAGGAAGGATCCAGTGGGAAAAGAGACATTCTAAAAGGAAGATAGTGACCTCCCATTGGATAATATTAGAAGAGATTTGGTTTTTAGAAAGACTACACCTCCAGCCTCAGGAAAAGGGAAATCAGAACTCTTGGCAGGCAACTGAGACCCAGTTCGGTGGAAGGGCACGGGCCATAAGAGGAGGCTTGAAAACAAATGGGAAGAAGAAAATGACTATGGGGAGAGCAAAGGTTAATAATGAACTACACAATCAGGGACATCAGAAAATTCCTACCACAGGGAAATACTGTATCACTTGTAGAAAATGATATTTTTAGTGAAGCACAAAAAATAAAGAGACATAGGTCTATAAGACAATGATGCAGAAACTGTTTAGAAGAGAACCCCAAATGGTGCCTTAGAAGGTTTAACTGCATGAGAAATGTAAAAGCTAAAAAAAGCCTAAATAAGTTTAAGGGCCATGAATCAATAAACAAAAATCTGTTGAGAATAGAGAAAAAAAAGGATGAGGGAAACTGAGCCTAGAGAAGAGAAGTGACTTAGCCACAGTCATGAGGCAAGGACAGGACTGGACTTCAGTCGTCTGACTCTACATAAGTCTAACACTACATAACACTAGTGGTTCCCAGCCTTTTTCAGAACAAGAAATTTCAAAGATCCTTCCATGATATTAGCATAAGTATATCCAGAGTATATGCTTCATTTCATGAAAAAAATTGAGGTAATTCACTAGGAGTTCCCTCTTCTCCCTGCTCTTCTTCTTAACATTATTAAGATGTTGGCTCCCATTTTCTTTTCCTTCACCCTGTCTCCTGAGAAGAGGCAGCCCTTCTCCTTACCAAACCAAACCCCTTGACATGCATAATCAATCCCATTCCTCCAATCTCTTACAACAGATTTCCCCCTCCATCGTCTTCACTCTTTCACTTATTTCTATTGTCTCCCTATTGGCTGCTTCCCTCCTGCCTATGAATACAACCATGTCTCCCCATCCTAAAAAAAAAAAAAACCAAAAAAAACAGAAACCAGATCCTAACTTTTTCTATCCATCTATGTTACTTCATGTCTTAAATCTCTTCTTTTTGTGGCTAAGCTCCTGGAGAAGGATGTATACAAGTAATGTTCCCACTATCTTTCCTTTCATTCCCTTCTTGACTCTGCATTCTGGCTTCTTTACCTTTGCATTTGCAATTTTGTCTTTAGAATTCAGCAGGTGCTTGGCACACCCCAAGCACTTAATTTAATTTAAAGCACTTAAATGGCTTTTAATCCATTCTTTCCTGGCTGAGAAATAGCATGGGGGAGCATAGTTGATAGCATGTTGGATTGGGATTCTGGAAGACCTGAAAATATAAGTGACTTAGCCTCTCAGGGCCTTAGTTTCTTCACCTGTAAAACTATCCTAAATTTACTTCTGTTCCAAGGAGGTGCTCCTTACATAAGTCCTCAATCCTTTCTCATCCTGTGCATTTCTAGCCCATATCCTCCAAGAAATCCTGCATAGAATCATGCGATCATTAATAGAAGCCTTTCTTACAGAATAAATACCTTCCTTAATATTAGTTCATAGTTCAGAGAGAAATCTTATTAATTATTCTCACTCATTAAAAAAAAGAGTATGCGACAAATTTTGTTTTGATATTATGGACACTTTACAACAAGCACCCAAATAACCCTCTTTCTATGGAGTACATTCCCTGAAATAATTTTTCAATTATTAACAGAAAAGAGTGGTGTGTCCTTTAAATTTGCTGGTGTGATCCTAGCATTGACCCTTGTACTTGACCCTGGTTTTGTTGGCTGTTGGTAATGAATTATTTACATTGCTGTAATCATTATGTATGTTGTTCTTTTGGCTTTGCCTTCTTGGTTCTGTATTACTTCCTATTAGTCTCCCCAAGCTCTGCGAATTCAGATTAATAATTTTTCTAGAGCATAATACTATTAAATTACATTCACATATTGATGTTTAGCCATTTTCCAACTATGGGACAAATTTTGTTTCTAGCTCCTTGTTAATATTAGAAATAATGTGGTCATGTATTTTTTTTGCATATAGGCATATTCTTATTTGCTAATGATCTCCTTAGAATATAGTTCCAGTAGTAGAATTTCTGGATCAAAGGTTAAGAACAATCCTAGAACTTGTCTATTTTCCTACACCCTTCCCACAATAATTCTTATCTTTGCTAACTTATTGGACATGAGGTGATACCTGATGGTTGATTTAATTTGATTTTGATTTAATTTTTGCCATTTAGTATTTTATTTAATGCTTTCCCCATTTACTGGAAATATTGAACATTTTTAGGTACTATAGAATTTGTACTGTAGAAAATGATCCTTATTTTTTGATAATTTGTCATTTGGGAAATGGCTCTTATACTTCAAGATGTGTGTTAATTCCTTTTGTATTTTAGATGTTAGACTTTAATTAGAGATGCATTAGAGATGTTTAATTCAAAGACTTCCTTTGAATCCGTATTTTGTTTTCTGTCTATGGCCATTGATTTCTTGCATCTGTTTCCTATTGCAATATCTTCCTTAATAGGACTCTCGGCTTCCAAGCTTTTCTTTATCTAATTAGTCCTCCATAGAGCTGCCATTTCCTTTATGATGTCTTTTACATTACTTCTTGCCTCAAGTCTTTGTTGGTAAAATGTTCCAGTCTGCCTCAGTGCATCATTGCCCTTTAGGTGCTCCACAATTTTGATTCTTCAGAAATCACAATGTTCTGTAATTCAGTTAACATAGAGAGACTAGAGTAGAGAGAAGATAGAGACTGGAGAATATTAGTTTTAAAGAAGTGATTGAAAATTTTTTTAAACCCTTAACTTCTGTATATTGGCTCCTTGGTGGAAGAGTGGTAAGGGTGGGCAATGGGGGTCAAGTGACTTGCCCAGGGTCACACAGCTGGGAAGTGTCTGAGGCCAGATTTGAACCTAGGACCTCCCCTCTCTAGGCCTGACTCTTAATCCACTGAGCTACCCAGCTGCCCCCATGATTGAAATTTAAAGAAGCGAAAGTATCATTGAAACACACAGTTTTTCTAGAAGTCTTCTAGCCCAGAGCTGATAGCATAATATCAGTCATTCTACTTTGTCTCCTTTGTAACATGAACCAAGGTAATGGCTAGAGTGTCCAGAAGCTGGTTTTGATGGGAAGCCTTACTAGGATCATATAAATAGGATTACATTATTCTCCTCTAGCCAGACCTGATCCTGCCAACCTCTGCTCCCCACAAATTTCTGTACCTTATTTAATCTCCATAGAGTCTGAAATTTCAGAAACAGTACAATTTGGGAACCTGAAAAGTTCTCACCCTGTTGGTCACCTTATAGTATATAGCAGTGATGGGAAAACTTTTAAAAGCGGGGCCAAAGGAAAGGAAATGCTCATCTGTCAGTCTGTTTCTAAGGCAACTCTTTTGAAGTTTCATTGTATTGTATCCTCATTGTATTCGTCAGATTAGGAATAATGTCCTGGGGCAGGATAGAACATTTCAGGGGGCCACATCTGGCCCATGGACTGTAGTTTGCCCATCACTGGTAAATGGCTTTTTTTTTCCCAGGTGGCAGCTAAGCTGCTCAGTAGCTAAGAGCCCTGAACTCAGGAAAATCTGAATTTAAATCCCACTTCATAGCCATGTAGCTATGAGATCCTGGGCAAGTCACCTCTATTTTTTCTTCTGTAAAATGGAAATAGTAATAGCACCCATTTCACAAAGCTGTCAGGATTAAATGAGATAACTTATGTAAAGCATTTTTTAAACCTCAAAGTGCTATATAAATGCTATCTATTTTGTATTAATGTAATTAATTAGAGCTAAATTCCCTAAAGAAGTTCTGTGATAGATTTGCATGTTTTTAAGTTAGATTTCCCTAAAGTAATCAGGATGTTTAAATTTTATGGATATGATTTAAAAATAAATCTGTGGGTCAGTCCTCATTGATGACCATTTAGCAAATGTTTTAACTCTTGGTTTCAGTTTCCTCATCAGTAATTTGTGGGGAAATTATCTTCCACTGTGACCATCCAGTGACAACATAGGAAAAATGTAAAAAATAATGGAGAAGTAACTAGAGTCAAGATCAAGGAGACAGCTTCCTTCTGATTCCTGTCTTTTATTTTTCTCTTCAAAAGTACAAATGCTCTTGATTTGAAGTAGAGATAGAACATTATTTAGTGGATGGTTTCTTGAAATTCCTTTTTGAGTTTCTAGTTTCAGTACTATGTAGACACTGGGAGAAAGCCTCATTTCTGCTATAATTAGAAAGAAAACAGGTTGTAGTAATCTCTGGGGCTATAGATGCTCATTTTTTTAAGCTTCTCAGAATAAAAGTTGGTTGTATGAACTTAGATTTTTCCATATTATGGTGAAACCCTCCATTTCCAGCAGAAATATAAACATCATAGAATCTTAGAGTTGGAAGGGATTTTTGTTGTTTTCAGTCTTGTCTGACTCTTCCTGACCCCATTTGGGGTTTTCTTGGCAAAGATATTAAAGTGGTTTACTATTTCCTTCTCCAGTTCATTTTACAGATAGGAAACTGAGGCAGACAGAGTCAAGTGACTTGCCCAGGGTCTGGGGTCTGATTTGGAACTCAAGTCCTCCTGCCTCCAGGCCCAGCATTCTATCTGCTTCCCCACCTGGCATTTAGGAATTCATTTAGTGTAAGCCTTCTCCTGGAAAACGAATCCCTCCTGTTGAATTATTGGGAGTTAATCATCCACCTTTGAAGACCTCCAATGATGAGAAACTCATTACCCCTCAAGATGGTCCATTTCAGGTTTGGGTAGTTCTGATTGTTAGGGAAATGTTCCTCTTATTAAACCAAAGTCTGCTTCCTTATAAATTCCTTTTATTGTTCCTTAGTGTAAAAACCGTCTCTCATGTAGCTTTTGATGTAGGAGGGTTAGAAGTCTATTTTGCATGGCACGTTAGATCTCAATAGTCTGAATAAATCATAGTGGATAATATATTGTTGTCTGAGTCAGTGAATATTTCCTTTTGTGTGATTGTTTAAATTCTCACTGACAAAAAAGGCATGATAACATACAAAAAACAAAGTTTAAAATAGATGAATATAGCTTGTTTTCTGATTCTCATTGATGTTTAGTTCTGGAGAATACTGTAGATGTCGCACTAGTTGAGCCAAACTAATGCATCATCTTTACACTCATTTCCTAGTCCTTAAATCAACCTTCTTTTACACTGGGTGGGTCTCAGGAGTATCTGTCTTAGAGTGTGATGATTGCTCATTGGGCAAATTCACTCTACTGATCATTAAACTTTGAACTTTGAGACACAGAGAACATGCTCTTATTTAATCAGAAATTCTGCGAGGTTCAGAGAATTAGATTGATGAAAAAGATTAAGACTCTAGGGGCAGAGGAAGGAAAAGCCTGTTACTCTCTTCAGAGAGACTGAGTCTGGGAGAATCAGTTCCAGAGAAGAGGGATTATGTGGGCTAGAAATTGCACTCTTGTACAAGTGTGGGATTGGACCCTTTTGAGTTTTATTATTTGTTTACATCCTCTATAATCTTCAAATTATGCATGGGAGTGAATTTGTTAAAAAAACAGAATTAAATTCCACAGGAGTTTGCTCTACAAAAATATGAAGTCTAAAAGTGAAGTATTATTTCTAGAACTCTAGAATTTCCCCCATATTTTTGCAACAAGCAAAACAAAAGGAAAGTGAAATCTTCTGGTCAGTTTTATTCTGAAAGGACATCAATCCTGAATCTCTTCTCACAAAACAGATAAAGTACCATAATTTTATGCTTTACAAATAGGTTGTTTTTTTTAAGATGAAGGACTAAATTAGGTGGGATTACTAACCCTGATCTAATTATTTGTTAAACAGAGAGTCATTTTCAGTTAGAAAATGTGTTCAAATCTCATTACCTCCCATTTATTAGCCATAAGATCTTGTATAAATCATTTACCATCCCTGAGCCTTAGATTCCTCATTTGTAAAGTAGTAATAATAATGTATGATCTACTTTATTGGGTTGATGTAAGGAAAACATGTGTTAACATTAAAAACATCATAGAAATTTGATACATTATCTGTAAAATGGTCATCATAATGTAGTACTTCATTGCAGTATAAGGAAAGTGTTTTGTAAAATGCAAAGCACTATATTAATGAGCTGTTATAGGATCACAGAATAGTTTCCATGTTAACTCTACTATAGGGGTGGGGAATTATTTGAAAAACATACCTGCTTTGTATAATAACTATGATACTGAAAAGTTGTGTATAAATTGAATAATTTAGATTTTACTACAATAACATCTTTTTTATTGGTCTTTATGGTTCACCAAGCACTATCCTCATGACAACCCTGTGAAGTAGTCACTATGGTTATAAGTATTTCCATTTTACAAAAGAGGAAACTGAGACCCAAAAAAGTTAAATTATTTGACTTGAATTAAAGGAGAGCTGATTATTTGTAACAGAATTCCTCAAAGGTCTAGTTAATTATCGAGTAAATTCAGATTTTGTCAAACGGATATGCTTGAAATGATAATTATTTTTCCTTTAAAAGTATTTTTTTCTGGAGGGAGCTAGGTATCTCAGTGGATTGAGAACCAGGCCTAGAGATGGGAGGTCCTAGGTTCAAATCTGGCCTCAGACACTTCCCAGCTGTGTGACCCTGGGCAAGTAACTTAACCCTCATCTCTTTTGCCTTGGAGCCAATACACAGTATTGACTCCAAGACAGAAGGTAAGGGTTTTAAAAAAAAAAAAAAAAGTATTTTTTCTACCCACTTTTAGAAAGAATAAGCCTAGGAATGTATAAAAGTGTAAAAGGATATTCAAAAACTAAAGCCAAAAGTCCATTTCTAGTTTCACAAGAACATTGGGTTTTATCAAAACAAGACATGAAGTGCCATATTTCCTACAGAGTGTATAAAAAGGTCAGTGATGAATTTAGTGTCATTATTGTGCGGGACAGGTCACTTTCACTTAAGCATAAAGGGATAAAGAGATTTAAGAAGAGCTATGAAAATAAATGTTCTTCTACTTCTGCTTTCTTACTGACTTGTTTCATGGCATGCCAAGGTCCTTCTGACACCAAGCACATATTCAGCAAATGCATTTTCATGAATCATCAGAGCCAAGCAGGTACCTTAGACCATGTAGTCCAACCCCTTCATTTTACAAATGAGGAAACAGACTCAGAGAGGGAAAAAAGACTTTTTCCACAGCTAATTCATGACAAAATTCTCTGGCAATTTTGTTTTTCTGATAGGCCCATTTTTATCTTATGTTTATCTCCTAAGCATTTAAAAAATAGTTTAAAATATATGTTTCGAATACTATTTGATAATTCCAGATCTTGGCTCAAGTTACTCCATTGAATAAACTTTACATTATTTTATTTTTTTAATCCTTATTTATTTTTTCAGTTATATGTATAAACATTTTTGACAGTTATTTGGCTGATATTTTAGGATTCAGATTTTCTTCCTCTCTCCCTTTCTCTACTCCATGAGGATGGAAATTGTCTGATATAGATTATGCCAGGGCTTTCATGCAATATATACTTCCATATTGCTCATGTCATGAGACACATATCACACATAAAATAAATAACTCATGAAGGAAATAGAGTGGAAGATGGCATGCTTACTTTACCTATGTTTAAAAGAATGCTATGGAGAAAGGTCCCTTTTCCTCTCCCTAAATGGATCAGGTTCAAAGATAAATTACACAGGGGGCACCAAATATATACTAAAATCATCTTTTTATGCTAAACTAGTATGGTATAGGAAATAAAGTGGAAGGATACTGACTTGTATCTATAAGCCAAGAGAGGAATAAATAGAATCACCAACAGTTTTTAGTGTCCCATTTTTTCCACATCCTCTCCAAAATTTGCCATTTCCCCCTTTTTAGCCAATCTGATAGGTGTAAGATAATATCTCAGAGTTGTTTTGATTTGCGTTTCTCTGATCAATAATGGTCTAAAATTTTCACAGAGTTATATATAGTTTTGATTTCTTCATCCAAAAACTGGCTATTCATCTCTTTTGATCATTTGTCAGTTGAGGAATGACTCATATTTTTATGAATTTGACAAAGTTCTCTCATTGTTTTAGATATAAGACCTCTATCAAAGGAACTGCCTATAAAATTTTCCCCCAATTACAATAAAATATAGAATGAACAGATCAGTGAATTGAGCATATAGTGAAAAAATCTTTAAGAACAAATTAAAAATCCCCAATTAAATACCAAATAGGAAATTCTAAAAATTAAAAATGAGATCAGCAATTGAATGTAAGAAAATCATTGAATTAATAAATAAAACTAAGAGTTGGCTTTACAAAAGAACACAATATTTTTTATTTATTGCTCAATCATTGGCTAATTGGATTAAAAAAGAGAGAGAAGACCAATTCATTAGCCTCAAAAATGAAAGGATGAATTTACCTCTAATGAAGATGAAATCAATCATTAGGAGTTATTTTGCCCAATTATATGCCAACAAATTTAACAATGAATGTGAAATGGAAGAACACTTACAAAAATATAAATAACCTAGACAAACAGAGGAGAAAGTAAAATATCTAAATAAACCTATTTTAGAAAAAGAAATTGGTACAGGCCATCAGTGAACCAACCAACTTCTCAGTCGTGTTTTCCTCTAGTCCAGGTACCTCCTTTGAACTTTTCAACTCTGATAACACACTAGTCTGTTTGCTAACATCTCAAGTAACATGTTAGATTTTAGTTCTTCCAAGGTATGGCTTATGTGGTGGTTAGCATCTCTTCCCATCCAAATCTCAGCTGTCCCAGACTATACCGCCTCCCAGTGATACATCAGCTTTTCCAGAGGGGAGCTCTCTACTGTCTTCCTGCTGTGTCAGTCTTAGAATCCAGAAGAGCTGAGTTCAAATTTAGTCTCAGACACTTCGTAGTGTCTGGGTAACCCTGGGGACGTCCCTTATCCTCTGTATGTCTGCTTAGTCTGTGAAATGAGGGAATTGGATTCTATGACCTCTAAGATTCTTTCCAGCTTTAAATCTAAGGACTCCTTTTGGGGTGGTGAGTCTCCTGACACTCAGTGTTCAAGCAGAGACAGGAAGACTACTTTTAAGCAATTTTATGAAGGGGCTTCTTACACAGTATGACAGATTGGATCAGATAAGCTTTATGATACCTTTAATCTACTTGAGATTCTGTGATTCTATGAATGTTCCCTTAGAAAATTTGGATCTGGAGGATGCAATTTATGTCCTTTGTTGTTGTTCAGTCATGTTTAGAGTTTTCATGGCAAAGATAATGGAGTAGTTTGTCATTTCCTTCTCCTGTGCATTTTACAGATGAGGCAACTGAGGCAAATACAATTAAGTGACTTGCCCAGGATCACACAGCTAGTAAGTGTCTGAGGCCAGATTTGAACTATGGTTCCCCTGACTCCAGGCCTGGTACTCTATCCACTGAGCCTTCTAGCTGCTCCAGTTTATATCCTTAAGGTGTTTTATTTAAAGTAAATATAATGTTATTCACATAGTTGTGTTTGAGATTTTAGTTCATGTTTTTTTTAAGTTCAAAACTTAAGATCTTATGAAGGCTTGGAAATTGTTATAGCAAGTAGGAGTTAATGCTGTTGCCAAAACTTCTCCCCCTGAGAAGTCACCATCATGTATATCTTGTGAATTTTAATCTCCCGAATCATTACCTTCCACCCAAATGTTCAGCTCTAGCGAATGAAACCTGCCATAGCCACGAGCATCATAAAATAGCCTCCGCCCTAATACAGAGGGGAAGGCACAGGTACGCAGCACTTACTGTAGACTCTGCTCCTTGTTTTATGACCCAGCACCAAAAAGTCTTGCTAAGAATTTTCTATGGCCTTTTTCTAGGAACTTGCTTTTTTCAGAAATCCATAGACTACATTGTCTTAAGGCAATTAGACTAGACCAGTTATTTTTAAAAGAAAGCAAATATAAAATCACTTGTAAACTATAATTCACCAAAAAGAATCAACCTCCTTCTTTTAGTACTCATGGGCCCTGCCTAGTTCTGTAGTTGCTATGCATTCATTTTATTAAGTTACCAGCTTAATAAACAATTAGCTTTCCACTTCTTTTGCTAATGCAGGGGAAAATTGGTGCAGAATTTAGTTGCCTAAGAAATTAGTTTAAGAAAGAGACAGCCAGTAGAAGTTAAACTTAGTAGAACTGATGAAAAAAACACACTTCAAGTATGTCCATGTGCCTTATTATTATCAAAATGTTCATCTTGGTTCTATGGAAACAATTCTAAGAAAAGTTTTTATGACTCTAAATTGACAGTGTAATTACTAAAGGTACAATAGCTCTTCTAGATAAAAATGCCTAGGTAAAGATCCAAGAATGTTTTCAACAGAATCATAAATAAGGTTCAAGCTTTGACCAGTTGCAGTTTTGAATAGGTAATGCATGCCTCACTTATGTAATAATGTTTTTAAAAGGTTTGGTGTAAGTGGAATTTCTATTCCATCATTTATTTTTGCGTACAATTAGACAAATTTAGAGAGAGATATGGACTTCAATTGTCAGTACCTTTTGTCCCAAGCATTATTTATTTCTCCCCATTTTTTTTCTCCCAGGTACCTCTGACAAGTGAGTTTATTTGGAGAGTGTACTATACTGTTTGGAAGAAATTTACCTTTAAGAAATCCTTTGGTAAAGCCAGTAATCTTTTCACCATAAGTAACCAGCCCCTAATTTTTATGTATCTTTGGATTTTCTTATCCTGATTTCTCCCTAAGTGAAGTTTCTTCCAAATTATGAAGTTCTTAATTCTTAAACCTTTCAGTAACACTCAAAAACAAGAAAGCCATCCTGTGTATCATACTTCTGAATTGTAAATTTTGATTTATAATCACCTTTCTATTGATTGTTTCCCCCCAAGTAATCAGATAGAAATGCAGAGCTGTGTATTAGGTTCAGTATAGGCCTGTGGGATAAATTTGTAGCTTTCTTTTTCTGCCCCCTGCCAGGGTTTGATTTTTTCCCCTTTTCTCTTGTTCTTGCCCATAAAGGAACTTGAAAACAGCCCTTTATTTGTCAAAAATAATTGCCATAGAGGAAAAAAAATCAGAGTGAATACTTGAAGATAAAGAAAAATTTCCAGCTGATGATAGAAATTATAAATTCCATGTTTTAAATGAAATTCAGAAATAGTCTAAAAGTTAAGGGGTGAGGAGGTTAAAAAAGAAAAAAGAGATAGGTAGCAGAGGGGTTAGGTTTCAGGCAGTAAAGGTTAGAAATGAATCACAGAATCAAGAGTAGGAAATGAAGTAATAAAATAAGTGCCTAATGGTGGGTTGCCAGGCAGACAGTAAGGGAATGCTGAAGTGACAATAGAATGCAGCCGGGAAGCTGAGAAACAGAAAGGAGTGGGTGAGGTGGAAAAATAAAGAAATAGAAATAATAAAAGTGAACACAGAGGCGAAGAGCAGAGGAGGCTGTCATTTCATCTGAGAAGAAATTAAGAAGCCAGACAAATTATAAGTGCATTTTCATTTAAAAACCTGCATCAGACAGTCTGAAACCTATGCTCCTTGTTGGGGATAAAAGGACTATAAGGTCCCATTAGTCAGCTCCTGGGGCTCCACATGGCAATCAGAACTTGTCCAAGTTTCCAACTCCCATCTCAGTGGAGGGGCCAGAAGGTGGGTACTAACAGCTGAGGAAGCTGCCCTTTAAGCTCCTTGTCAGAAAGGAAAATTGATGAGACCCAGCTTCTAACTACTAGAAATAGGAGGTAAAGGCACCTTCCTCTTAGCCATTGTGTGAAGGCTGGTGCCAGGGATGGGAAGGTGTTCCAAGGACCCTAACACCATTTTCACAGGGTTAGAACTGGAGCAGTTGTTTTCAATCACAAAACATGAAATGAGTTGTGCAGCTCTGAACAATTTGTCCTCTACAGGGTTCAATTGCCTTTCCCCGCCCCTTCTCCCTTTTGGCAGTGGCTACCTCGTGCCAGTGGCCAAGACAACTTATTTAACTAGGCAAGATGTGAGGTTATTTTGTCGTGGAGGGAAATTCAACAAAGCATTCCACTGTACTCTTCATCTCAAGCCAGAGTTGGGAAACATTTGAAGTTCTCTTTGAGAAACAATTTAAAAGTTTATGCAATAAACTATAGCAAAGACAGCCTTATGTAGAGGAATAGCTTCAGAACTGGGAGGCAGATCTTCCTGGTTCTGCCATGACAGCTTGGTTGCTCTTGGAGAACTTACCTCAGCTCTCTGGGCCACAGCCTCCTCTGTATACTAAGTGGGTTGGCATAAATCTCTAAGGTTCCTTCCAGATCTAGCATTTTATGAGTCCAAAGGTAACAGAACTTCTTGAGTCAACAAAATCGGAGGTATAAGACAAGACTTGCCTTTAATATTCTTGGAATTGTTTTCCTTTTTTTTTTTTTCGAACAAATCCCAACTAGAGGGAGATAGAAAGTCTGAGACAAAGAAAATGAACACTCTAGTAGTTTTTTTTTTACTGCCCAGACTAGTATGATTTGAGGATGATTAGTGAAGAAAAATGGGAAGGCAGGCAGGGAAGGAATGTTCTATTAGATTTTAATATTATATAGAAATTTAAAATTTCCCTTCTGAAAGTCTTTGAAATAACAGATTTTGCATACACATTGATGAATGCAAAATTCATCATGTTTTTCTTTGTTTTCTTCTCTGGTTATTCTATAATCATAGTTTGCAAAACACTTCATACCATAATAAATCATACGATCATAGAATCGGAGTTGGGCAGGGATCTTACAGGCCAAATAGTCCAACCCTTGAATTTTACAGATGAGGAAAATGATGGCCAGGGAGATTAGGAGCCCAAGCTCACACAGATAATAAGCGTCAGAGGCAGGATTTGAATTCCTCTGATTTTGAAATATTTTCTATTCACCACACAGGCAGTTGTCACGAATTGCAATAGCTGAAAAAATCCAACCCCTGCTGGCCAGTTCTCCTGTAAGGTGCATCCCAGAATCTCAGAATCAGAGAATTGGAAGGGACCTTAGTGGCCATCTAACCCATGCATGAAGAAATCTGCCACAACATTCCTGATGAGATGTGGTCCAGCCTTTTGCAAGGAGGGAGAACTTGCCCCACAGATTTAGTGAGGCTGGTTGCTAGGGCAGAGACACACAGTCCAACAGTGGGGCTCTCCTTAAAGACTGTCCAGGCGGCTAAGACCTCCTAGAGTTTGCCTCTTTGGGCATGGCCTTCCTGCATCAAACTTAATGGCAGCAGGATAGCACAGTGAATAGAGAGCTGGACCTGGAGTCAGCCTGTGTGATCTTGGACAAGCCACTTACCCTTTGTCTGCCTTAGTTGCCTTATCTATGAAATGGAGATAATAGCCTCTAAGAGTTGGGAGGATGAGATCGTGTTGGTAAAGCCTTTAGCAAACTTTAACTTGTAAGTGCTAGCTATTACATGTCACAGTGAGATGTCAGAGGAACATTTTAATAATTCACCTTGTTATATAACAATTATACAGCAATAAAAAGCTAAATATTAAGCTGAATTAATAAAAATTAAATGTTTTCATCAGTGATATCACTCTGAAAAAGTGGCAAAAATGTAATTGTCATCATTATACATTATATATTGTCATTTACCACTGACAAAACTTTTTTTCTTCTTATGCATTCAATACAAAAACAATTTTTTCAGTGGTACTAAGAGCTCATTTCTTTTGTGCTTTACAGAAACCGCTTTCCTCACTACACTCCTGTGAGTTAGATAATATAAAGATTATTATCTTTATTTGATAGGTGAGCAAACTGGAGATCAGAGAGAGGTTAATTGACTTGTTCACAGCCACACCATAAGTAGCTGAGCTGGAATTTAAACCCAAGTCTTCTGCCTCCAGCCAAAGTTCTCTCTGTGAACCCAATAGTTCATCTTGTAATACAGAATATACCCATATGTTTTCATCACTCTTTTGATAAAGTTTTTTTTTTCAGTCTCCCTGGGAGGCTCCTGGGACAGACAGGTGTGGGCTCTATAGTTGGCACTTTGCACATGTTGACTGATAATAAACTTTATCCCAAGTCCCTCCTCTCTGACTCATAGGGGTTTAGGGTTTCCTGGGAACATTGGATCACAGACTTGGAAATGGAAAGGACCAGAAAGGTCATCTTCTATAGCCCCTTCATTTTTCAGCTGAGGAAACTGAGATATAGAGAAGTTAAGAACACCTACCTCCCAGCGTTGTTATGAGGATAAATGAGATCATATTTGTAAAGCTCTTTGCAAACCTTAAGGTGCTATAGAAATGCTAGCTGCTATTGTTATTGTTATTATTATTATTATTTTATTATGATGTTGTTTGTCCAGTTAATAAGTGGCACATAGCAAGAAATTAGAACTCAGGCTGCTGACTTCAAATTCATTTCCATTTCTGTTGGATGATTGTTTAGTTATGGAAAGACACGTAGGGTACAGTGAAGGAAATTACTGTTTAAAAATTTTAGGTAATCGAGACAGCTAAGTGGAGGACTGGATAGAGCGCCAGGTCTGGAGTCAGGAAAATTCTTCTTGAGTTCAAATCCAGCATTAGACACTTACTAGCTATGTGACCCTGGGCAAGTCACTTGACCCTGTTTTGCTTGAGTATCCTCATCTATCAAAGAAGCTAGGTAAGGAAATGGAAAGACACTCCAGTATATTTGTCAAGAAAATCCCAAAAGGGTCATGAAGAGTTAAACAGAATCAAAATCAGCTGAACAAAAAGAGCAAAAATTCATGTACAATATTTTGCACACTGAATCCTGTCTTTTACAAAAAGCAAGCATGCAATCGAATGCTTGGGTTGGGTTGAATTGAAAGGTTGAGTTGAAATAGTAGTTGGACCTTCATCTGTAAAATGGAGAGGTTGGATGAGATGATCTCTAAAGTCCTTTCTGGAATTCTTTTAGTCTTTTCCTTGAGGGCAGAAGGCTGTCTTTGTATCCTCACTCTGTCCTGTGCCTAGCATAGAAGAAGCACTTGATAAATGCTTGTTGGCTGACTGGCATTTATATAGCATCTCACAGTCTCTAAAGCCTCTTGTGGATATAACTCATCTGGTCCTTGCAGTATTCCTCCGAGGTAGATAGTACAAGTAGTACCGTACTCGTTTTATAGATGGGACCTAAGATTCACAAAGGTTATGACTAGTCCTAAGATCAAGGCTACGGTCTGAATTAGGTTGAATCTGAGACTTTTTTGTAATGTCCAGACTACCTCAATATTCAAGAAACAAAATCTTTTATGCTCAAAGATACAGTTTTATAAGGTGATTAGACTAAGACATGAATTGAAATCTAGATGTTATCTCTAAGCCATGTACATACACATGTGTATTAGAATCACACATGTTAGTGCTGAAAAGGTCCTTGGATACCACCTAACCCTGCCTTGAACCTAGGGTATTCAAAAAGTCTTTGTGCAGATTTAGGTTATTAAAAACTTCAAATTTAAACTATTAGAAGACTTTTAGGGACACTTATAGATGAAGAAATTGAAACACTGAAATGTTAAACGACTTGCCTAAGGTTGCACAAGTAGATTGATTTCTCAATTAATCAGTAATTAATTCAATGTAGTCCTTGGACCTTCTTATAGCAGGCAAGAACATGGAGTATTTGTTGTTCTTTTTTAGGAGTATAGCACATAAACCAAGAGAACATCATACCCAGCTACAGAATGAATACTGGAAGAATAAATTGTGAATGTTACCTCCCAAGTGTGAACTGAAAGGTGACAACATGAAAGACAATTTGTATGAGCATGTTGGTCTCCTGAACTATATCTTGTGTGAGGTGGGGAGGGACTGGGACACTTGCAGAAGGGATTTGCTGTGTAGATATGAAGAAAAACAAGCTAAACATATAAGAGTTGTGTGATTTCATTTTTGTACCGTTTTCTTTTTTTCTTTGTATATGGAAATGCTGCTTTTATTTGGTTTTACAAAATTTGGAATTAAAAATAAAGAGAGACCAATGGAAATGTGCATCGGCTATGGGGTGGGGGGAGGAGGTCGGGAGGTGAAGGGGAAAGTAAGAACATGAATCATGTAACCATGATGACTTTTCTAAAAAATAAAAATTATTTTAAAAAATAAAGGGAGAAAAGGGAGCATATAAAGACTTTAGCCTTGAGTAAAGAAAGAAAAGTCTCAGGCAACCTTTACATTATATCCCTCATCCAGATGGAAATTGCAAAATTTTCTCCATGATTTCACTATTCTGTTTGGTTTTTATAGACAATTTGATTTGAAAAGCAATTGACTGAACTTTTCACCTTATTCAATTGTGAGCTCTTTGAGCTCAAGGACTGCTTTAGTCTTCCCCTATATAACATTCCATATACTTCTGTGGGGTAGCTTCTCAGTAAGTGTTTGTTGTATGAATTGAATGAATGCACAGATGGATGGACAGATGGATGGAAGGATGGACGGGCAGACATACTAAGAAATAAGCTCAAATCAACATCTCCAGTTTGGAGATGGTGAGGTCGCTATTGTTGGATAAAATAACTTTGTCAAGTCTCGATTTCACTATAAAAGTAGAGAGCATTTTAACAAGCGACAGTATGTTCTGACTTTGTAGTTTTAAAAAGGGAACAACATATGTCACACGAAACTTTTTTTTGACATGACAATACCTGGAATAATTAGATACATAAAGAACAATGAAGAACTCAGAGTTTCTAAGTATATTATGAATAGTTATTATCCACCATCAGTGCCTTTCAAATGTCACGAGAGTGCTTTGTTGAGTGTGTGTCTGTTTGTAGGGAAGTGCAAAACTTTTTCTTGACACTCTTCTTCCAAGTAGTTTGGTACATTTTAAATCTCTATATTGAACTATGGCAAGTCATTCCAAAATTAAAGCGCTCAAAACCTTTATTTTGGAAAGCCTGAATGGTGTCCATCAAAGCAGACACCTTGAAAACACTCTTTTCAAGTATTTATTGAGCACGATCATCTGAAAATGTCAGATGTGCTCTCATTTAAATAATTTGACAGCTCTCAAGAAGACACCTAATGAGTATTGCATTCAGTTGTCAAAAGTATAGCAGAGTCCAAAAAAGTTTTTTTTTTCTTTTAAGGATTTCTCAATTCAGAATTCTCATGAACTTTAGCCTATGTCCCTGGCAATTAAAATGAAAATTTTAAATTTAGAACCAAAATGTACCTTGGTGATTATCTAATCCAACCACTTCATTTTCTAGAGAAAGAAACAGAAGTTTAGCTGTTCGTAAGTGACTTGTTCCAGGTTCCACAGTGCCAAAGTGGAGATTCAAACTTAGGGCCTCTCATTTCAGGTCCAGGGCTCTTTGTATTACATTGCATTATTGCCTCTAATGTAGTAATTGTGATTTCCATGCACATGTTTAAGAGATTCGTTTTAGTATAAAAAATACCCAGGAATTTCTGAAAGGGATAAAACTCTAAATTTCTCAAGTCATAAGCATAGGCTTCATGTGTTCTACAGTCCTTCATTCCTTACTTATTATTATTATTATTATTTTGGGATAAGACAGTACAATTCATTCAATGCATAATAAATACAAAGATAACTGAGATGTGGTCCCTGCCCTCAAGGAATTTGCAGTCTGGAAGGAATGCTAACAAAGTCATGGGTGGCTTATAGAAAATCTAATTTATTCTAATAAAATAATAAATAATAATTTTAAAAGAGAAATGTTTGTTCTGCAGGAAGTTTTGTAAGCACCTTTAGTGTTTTTCCAGTGAATCAGGAAACTGCATTTTGTAGAATTCAGCAAGTCAATAAGCATTTATTACATAATTCCTTATGAGCCAGGCACTGTATTAACTGCTAAAAATGTAAAGAAAAGCAAATCAAAGTGAGCCTCTGAAGGACTGAAATTTGGCCTATGGAGCTTGTCCTTTTACCAGAATCCCACAGACTAGAGAGAAGAATGAAGAGAATCATTTTCAATTCCCTGAAGAAAATGGGGGTATAGACATGGAGTAGAGTGAGTTTGAAAAATTTAAAACAGGTATATTTCTGGTGTTATCTTTTCTTCTGGACTAATAAAAACAATGCCCTTTCTAAATGTCAAAGTCCCATATAGAGAACCACAGTGTCCATGCTGGAGGGTCTCAGAGCCCATGCAGTAAAGCACTTACCTGAACAAGGATCACCTCCACAGAATATCAGATAGGTTGTCATCCAGCCTTGGCCTGGAGAACTCAGCTAAAGGGAATCCACCATCTCCTGAGGGGTCAATTCTATTTTTGGATAGCTCTATTTCTTTTATTTATTTATTTGTTCATTCATTCATTCATTCATTCATTCATTCATTTATTTGTTTTTTTAAGGATTTTTAAAAAATTTTATTATTTTCCCATAGTTACATGTTTCATGTTCTTTCCCTCTCCCCCAAGCCCCCCTAACCCACCTTAGCTGATGCAAAATTCCACTGGGTTTTACATGTATCATTAAGACCTAATTCCATATTATTGATAGTTGGACTAGAGTTATCGTTTAGTGTCTACATCCCCAGTAATATCCCCATTAGCCCATGTGTTCATGCAGTTCTTTTTCTTCTGTGTTTCTCCTCCCACAGTTCTTCCTCTGAATGTGGCTAGTTTTCTTTCTCATAAGTCCCTCAGCCTTTCTCCAGATTCTTGCATTGCTGCTAGAAGAGAAGTCCGTTATGTTTGATTGTACCACAGTGTATCAATCTCTGTGTATAATGTTCTCCTGGTTCTGCTCCTTTCACTCTGCATCAATTCCTGGAGGTCATTCCAGTTCACATGGAATTCCTCCAGTTCTTTATTCCTTTGAGCACAATAGTATTCCATCACCAACAGATACTACAAGATGGATGCCATTGTCCATACTTTTTACCTCATTCCAACCTCTTCCTCTCCTCTCTTCACAGTCAAATCCAATGCTTCATGGCCCTTTTAAGATCTAGACTCATTCCTTCAGAAAGTCTTCCCTAAACTCAGGATAACCTTTCCCTTACTTTTCATGATATAATAATTTGATCTTAAAACAAATCTTTGAATTGAATTGAACAGCTACTAATTTTACATATTAAAGTTTTGTCCAAATTATTGTTCAGAAACTCTAGTCTGATGGAGTTCTACAGTTGTACTCGGGTTAGTGAAGAGGACTATATTAATTGCACTCTTTCACTATAGGAAACAAATGGCCACACTACTGAGGATTAAGTATTGGGGCTAATTAGGATCTGGGTAAATAGGAATAGGGCAAGAATAGTGCAGAGTTACCTTCAGGAGTTGTTGGAATCCTGGGGACCATTCCTTAAGAAACAAACTGCTTTAGAGAAGTAGGCCCAACTCAGGACCACCTCAGGTCCTTCGAGAGAGCTGACAGTTTGAATAGTGAGAGAGAACAACTGAATTGAATTCTATCTAAAGGAGGAAGAAAAGGAGACGATAAATGTTAAATATAAATAGGAAGATAATTAATTAGAATAGTTTAGTAAGAATAGTAGTTGGGGAATTAGTTATAGATTAAAGAGTTCAGAGAAGGCCTGGTTTCCAGGCAGAAGTGACTCCTTACAGAATTTTAGATTTGAGGTTTTGGTATCCATGTAGAATTATTCAATTTTAGGGAACATATCCTCAATCCTATATGTATCCTATCCTTCCCTTCCTTGATCCTTTTGTTAACTCAATAGGTTTGTTAAAAATGTCTCTAAAAAGTCTACCTTTATCAAAGTTAACCAGGTCCTACTACCACAAAGGAATTCCATCTCTCACCAGCTATTAGGCAGCTACTTAATAAGGATCAATAAATTCTGCCAACAGATATTGTATCAATTCTACCTTACATTTCTGGTGAGCCAGGTAAACAAAACATGGGTGACGCCTGGTATTACTAACATTGCTTCAAAGGTCTGTTCATCTTGTCAGGCTTGCCAGCAATATAACCAACACATATGTAAACAAAAAGCTTTTGGTGGGAGGCCACTAGCATATATATCCATTAAACATTTGCAGATAAATTACATTAATATGCCAAAGGCAGGGAATTACAAATACTGCTTAGTGATTGTAGATCGGCTGACAAGATGGCCAGAGCTTTATCCATCCAATAAAAACACAGCCATCTTTGTAGCAAAGGTATTGTTAAGAGAAACCATACCTAGGATTGGGATACCTAGAAGGATAGATTTGGATAGAGGGACATATTTTTACAGATTCAGTATTAAAACAAATCAATGAAAATCTGGGAATAACACATAAATTTCATGTACCCTACCATCTGCAGAGTTCTGGCCAGGTGGAAAGAATGAACAGGGAAATTAAATCAATGATTGGAAAACTGTGCACAGAAACTCATTTAAAATGGCCTGATGTGCTGCCTTTAGCTCTGTTTTATTTGAGAACTTGGCCCAGAGGTGACTTGCACATTTCACTTCATGAAATGTTGTTTGGACATGCTCCTATACAAGCAGAAACATTCACTCCTGTGTATACATCTATGGTGGGAGGAGATACAAATATAGCAGAGTATGTAAGGGAATTGAAAAACAGGATAAAAGAATTACAAGAAATGGGAGTAATAGTACAAACAGGACCACTAGATTACACACTACACAACATAAGTCCAGGTGATACTGTATATATAAAGAACTTTTCCAGAACTACAGCCACAGAACCAGCCTGGGTAGGACCATATTAAGTGTTATTAACAACACCCACTGCTAAAAAAAGTTGCAGAGAAAGATTTATGGATTCACTGTTCACATGTGGAAACGGTAACAACAGGTGAAGTACATGACAACAGTCTAAGATGGCTGCAGGTGAAGAGAGTAATCAAGGATGAGGAGACAAAGATCAGCACAACAACAATAGAAAGAGGACTACAATGACAATAGAGTGACAACAACGGCACAAGGACAATGACAATGGAAAGAGGACAATGGAATGGGTATCGACACTATTGTACAAGAACAATGCACTGATTTCAAAAATACACTACACACACATTGCTACAACAATGAACATTGACAATATTTGGAAGAAGAAAGAAGACTGAAGATATTACTTTACATTTAAATGACAAATGGACTTGTGTAACAGAGGGATTTGTATAAGACATGTGGTAAGTATATAAAATAGGGAAATTTTCTAGTTTAAAAATGATTAGTAACATAGAATTCATTTATAATAATTTTCAATACTACATAATTCAGTAATTAAAATTCATGGTAATATAGAAAAATAGGGATTAATTAAAATGTAGTAGAAGTTTTACAATAGGCATAAAAATTACATTTTAGGGTAAATTCTTATCTCAAGGGAAGATTTTATATATTCCTATAAGGTAACATCACAAAAGGATTTATATCTGCATTAAAGGAAACCTTCATGATTTTATACCCATCACAAGGGGAAATTTACATCTTCCTCACAAGTGATTTTAGGGGATATGTAAATAGTATGTATATTTGTAATTATGTTTATTTATGTTTATTGGTATATAAAAGGTTTCTTAAAAGGTTTTTTGTTTTCATAGTATTGCAAGTTGATTTTGAATTTTTTATCTGTAGATAGTTTTTGGTTTTTCTATAATAGGATAGTTAAAAGTTTGGTTTGAGTTTTTCTTCCATAGTATTTGTAAGGTGCATTTTGAATTAGTTTAGATAGCATTTTGTTTTCTGTAACAGTATAGGCTATAGTGTGTGAGTTTGTTATTGCATTATGGCAAATGTTTGCATTTTGAATTTTGATAATTGTAATGTTTCGACTTGCAGTTTTGCAAAGATTTTCCTTAATTTCTTTTTTTCTTTTTTCTTGAAATTCTCTTTCTGTATTTAGCATAGTGTAGCTTAGAAAAAGTCTAGTGTAGAAATAGAATAGAATACATTTAAGATAAAGACTATATTTGGGGAATAAAATAATGGATTAGGTATAGATTAAAATAGTTTGGTTTAGTAAGATCCATTTGGGAAGACAAAGCTGCCTTCCAGAAGGATTTCAAGGGGAAAATATTGGAGATTAATTAAGTATTGGTGCTAATTAGGATCTGGATAAATAGGAATAGGGCAAAAATAGTGCAGAGTTACCTTTAGGAGTTAGTTGGAATCCTAGGGAGAATTCCTTAAGAAAATGGTCAGGGCCTAAAGAGCTGTTGGGATCTTAACTGACTCACTGTTGGAGTTTCATTTACTCTGGGAGGAGGCTGGTGGATCTGTGCTCTGGAAAAACCTTGGAATAACTAGTGACAGTTGGTGTGGAGGAGTTTGGAGATTCAGGAAAAGAAATCCCAAAATGTTTTTTTTTTTTTTTTTTTTTTTTTTTTTCCGGGAAGACGATCAACAGTAAGAAGAAAAGAACTGCTTTTCTCTGGGTCACTGAAGAGAGAAGTAGGCCCAACTCAGACCAACTTAGACCTACCTCAGGCCTTTAAGAGAGCTGACAGGGGGCAGCTGGGTAACTCAGTGGATTGAGAGTCAAGCCTAGAGACGGGAGGTCCTAAGTTCAAATCTGGCCTCAGACACTTCCCAGCTGTGTGATCTTGGGCAAGTCACTTGACCCCCATTGCCCACTCTTCCACCAAGGATCCAATACACAGAAGTTAAGGGTTTAAAAAAAAAAAGAGAGAGAGAGAGAGCTGACAGTTTGAATAGTGAGAGTGAACAATTGAATTGAATTCTATCTAAAGGAGGAAGAAAAGATGACAGTAAATTTTAAATATAAATAAGAAGATAATTAATTAGAATAGTTGAGTAAGAATAGTAGTTAGTAGTTATGGAATTAGTTATAGATTAAGGAGTTCAGAGAAGGCCTGGTTTCCAGGGAAAAGTGACTCCTGGCAGTTTTAGATTTGGGGTTTGGGGATCCAGTTAGAATTATTAGATTTTAGGGTACATATCCTCAATCCTATAAGTATCCTATCCTTCCCTTCCTTAATCCTTTTATTAACTCAATAAATAGGTTTTTATAAAATGTCTAGAAAGTTTACCTTCATCAAACTTAACTAGGCCCAACTGCCACAAAGGAGTTCCATCTCTCACCAGCTATTAGGCTGCTTAATAAGGATCAATAAACTCTGCCAACAGATACAGTATCAATTCTATCTACATCAACATGGATGGATATCATGTCACCTGAGGGCTGTGTCCCCTTGGTGAGGTGCTTGCTCCTAGTGGCCATGTATTTCTCAATTATCTCAGCCCCCATGGGGGCCCTCCTGCCTATTTCTGGGCAATTATAACTTAGGTAATGTATTCCTACGTAGTTTAATATTTATTGTTGGACTTTCTTCCACTGTAAAATATCTTAAATTTGTTGAAAACAAAATGGAAAAGAAATTAAGATTTCGGTTCCAAAGACAGCCTGGAGGAAGGCCCCTTTTTGAAGCAAATCAAAATAAGAGGAAATAATCATGTAAAAGTGCTGGGAAATGGTTGCCACAAAATATTGTGACCCATTGAACCGAGAACTATCTTCCAATTATTCTAGTATGAGAAACTGGAGGTGTAAATACTCAAACTGAAAATTTAACAGTTGGCTTGTATGAGCCTGCAAGCTAGCTCCAGTAGACCCCTGTTGCTGTCTCTCACTCTGGATCTGGAATGCAATTTCCATGCCAAAATGTGGTGTATTTTTTTTCACTCCAATCCCAACTGAAAAAAAAGGAAATGTACAGTGAAGTTCAAAGATACAATAAAGAAAATGGATAAAATCTGTATACTGTGAGTTTGGGGAAAACATCTCCCCAGAAAAAGTAACCTTAGAGGCCAATGAAACAGAGATATGGGTTGCATGAGGAGTCTGGCAAGAACCAGAGAATCCTCATTGATTTCCATTTTGAAGGAAACCTTCAGGAACTTAAAAATTTCTTGTCCCTCTTGAATATCTGTTAAGAGTAACTCCAGAGAAAATATTTCACTGGAGCAAACCAAATCTTCAGCAACTCCTGAGACTAAGATTAACACATAGTCCTCCAAATTACCTGGAATCTGGTCCCTGTTACTCAACCTCTCAATAAAAGAAAAGTGGTCAAGCAGCCTCACCTGATAGACTCTCTTTGTTATGGGTAATACAGCCCCAAGACAGTGTAAAATCCTTTATGCACATGTATCTGTATCTCTGTTTTGCACTTTGCTTTCCACTTAGCAACCTCCCATCTGCTGATGTGAATTAAGCTTTTTATCTTCCCTTATGGTCTCTAGATTGTCAAGTGAACTTTGGTGGCAAAAATGACTCTGGGAGGGTCCAAAGACCTCTGGCTGGAGGAATTCCCCAATATTACCAATTAACCTTTTTGCCTCATTTCCTTCTTTTAGAACAAGCTAAAGCAACTCCATCACTGGAGCAGCAATAAGTCCTTTATCCTATGTTGCAGAAAAAGGGAGGTACTTAGCGCTGGACTCGTATTGGCTCTCTCTATTTCATCTCTCCTAATTGCACTGGTTGCTTTGTTAGCACCTGCTTTGGGATTGGGGAACCTAGATTCCAATCTCCATTCCTCTGTGGACCAATTGCCTGACTTGGGATAAATCAATTTCCATATCAGGGCCTCAGTTGACTTAGCTACAAAATGAAAAATGGACTAGATGACCATTAAGACCCATTTTTTTCTGTTTTTTTAGAGCATTCTCTTTTAATCAATTAATTAGTCTCACTAATGTATAGCACTAATATTATTATGTAGAATTCAGAAGTCCATCATAGGCTTAGTTTTCATATTAGTAGCTTTTGACCTTATTCTCATGACTTGGTTGTTATGCAGCATTTATTTGGGTTCCTGACTCAGAAAAGATAGCACCATTTTTTTTTTCATCATCATCATTGTGGGGCAGTTAGATGGTACAATGGAGAACACTGGACCTAGAGTCAAGAACATCTGAGTTTAAATACTACCTTAGGTACTAGCTGTGTGACTCTGGGCAAGTCACTTAACCTCTGTTTGCCTCAGTTTTCTTATCTGTAAAATGGGGATAATGATCACACCTATTGTGAGGATCAAATGAGATACTATTTGTAAAATGCTTAGCACAGTGCCTGGCACATAGTAGACACTATATAAATGTTAATTGTTGTCATTATTATCTTTCTGCTTTTCAAGTATAGGATAAAGGTCACAAAGGAGATAGATAATTCAAATCCTCCTAACATTTCCAAATGAAAATAGCCAGACACTTAAAACAGGCTTGGCTATTCTGTTCAAATTGTTTAAATCCCACCACCTTCTTCTCTTGGCATACATCCACAGTGTATTTATTTATTTATTTATTTATTTATTTATTTATTTGTTTGTTTGTTTATTTATTTATTTATTTATTTTTACTGTCATGGAAAGGGATTTGGGCATTTGTTCTTAACATCTGCTTACCTCTTTGGTCTATTTTCAGTTGTTGGACATATTAGTTACTTGGTACTGTTTTGTTTGGTATTCTGAAATGCAGCTGTCATCTGCATGAGACTTTTCAGAATGACTCAAGAATTGGCAGAGGGCAAGTGATGATATTAAAATACCTGTTGCCAGCCAGCTCTGACTCAAAAATCCGTCAGCTCCTTGGAAAGCGAGAGACAGTCTCCAGGCTCAAATGCCACCTTCTGCAGGAAGCCTTTTCCAGTCCATTTAGTTGTCAGTGCCTCCCTTTCTAAGGTTCTCTTGTATTGGTTCTGTACAAGTGTTGTGCATGCTGATTTATGTCCATTACAGAGCCACGTGCCTCCCAGGCATGGAGAAGAGGCCACTGGTAAGGCTGCTGTCCCTTCCTCCCCACTGCCATGCGAGCTCCTTCAGGGCGGGATGCTTTTGCTTTTTGGTTATATTCCTAGCATCCAGCACAGTGTCTGTCACAGAGTTTATCATAGACAACCTTACCATTTGCTTCAACCTGATGCCTTTTAGACACATGGCGTTGGGATCTGACCTATTGGGGCAACCTGAAGATCCCTGGGCCTTGCCATTCACCCTGTTGTTGACCCTTGGGACTTCTGGGCTCTCCATTCACTTTGAAGCTCAGCTTTCTTTTATCTTCCCCAAGGAGAATATAATCTTGCTTTTAGCAGGAATTTTTTTGATTTTTTTTGTGGGGGAAGATACCCCTAGAACTTAGTACTTGGCACATATGGTAAACACTTAATAAATACTTTTTTATTCATTCATAATTTTCATATTTTTTAAATAATTTCTTTATTTAACTTAATTATGGATGTATAAGAACAGTAATACCTAATATCTGCTAGTTTAGCATCCTCCTACATCTTAAAGGAGGAAAAAGCTTCCTTAGTTGGAGAAAGTGAAGATCAGAGAAGCTAAATACTTATCTCATGAAACAAAGTTAATATGTTTTACTATAGAACTCCTTAGAGGATGGAGAGTAGGGCATAGTCTCTTGTTATATTATCCTCCTCTTATCCAGTTTAGATTGATTAAAATAAAATTTTCTTTTACCTAATAAAAAAAGAATTTACCTTACTCTGTATTTGTTCTAAGACAGAAGATTGGTAAGAGCTAAACAATGGAGGTTACATGACTTGCCCAGCCAGGATCACACAGCTAGGAAGTGTCTGAGGCCAGATTTGAATCTCCCATCTCTAGGCCTGGCTCTCAATCCACTGAACCACCCAGCTGCCCCCCAAAAGGATTTTTTTTGGTGAATATATTTCACTAAACATCCACCTTATATTTTTTGTTAATGCTGAGGTACTTAGTTAAAAAAAAGTGAAGACTAAGATTCCAGCAGCTAACATGTAAAAAAGAATGATCAGGTAGAAAATACTTAAGAATCAAAGGGATATATATATATATGTATATATATATATATATATATATATATCATCCACTGTGCAATCCAGATTTCTATTAATGAATATTTCACAGGGATATCAGATTCCAAAGGTATCTTGCCAGTCATCTAATCCTTCATTTTACAAATGAGGAAACTCTGGTCCAGAGAGAGAAAATGACTTGCTCATTATCGCACTGTAATAAGTGATTTGTTTTACTTGTACTCAAAGTACAGAGAAAAGGATTTTGCCTATTAACATACCTTTCGTTTTTATTTTCTTTTTAAATCTTCATCATTACTCACTGCTTACAATTAGGAAGCTCCAAAAAGAGGTAAATGCTATTCTAGAAAGCTCGACTCTTAGAGTTGATGCATATAAGAATGATTTTTATATAATCTGCAGAACAAAGAAAAGAGAGGTGTATAATGATCAGTTGACTCCAGATATGTTAACTGTTAGAGAGTTGGGACAGGGCCTGATTCAGGCGGAACCCCTGGTCATTTAGGTCCGAAATTAGAACAGAATGAGACACGGTTTAACAGTTAACAAAAGGAGTTTTACTTAGCCATAGCAGGGGAAGGACTTTCAGAACTGGGAAGGGATGGCCATCTAGATAGACTTCATTAAATTGAGGGCAGCTCTCATGGGGATTGATCATCTTGTTAGCCTTCCAGTAAAAGGCCTGAAGGAGAAGCTTCCAGCCTCTTGTGTCCTGACTGTGTTTGTACCCCAATGACCAGAAAACTAAGTCAATGGCTCCTACTTTAGTCCCCTGAACCAATTAAATTTTCAAGAAAGCTTCAGTACCTTTTAAGAAAAAGCTAGCCGAACTTTGGGGGCAGGAGGAAGGTGACACTTAAGGTACTGCTCCTAATTATGACCTAATAACAGAAAGCATGAAGGAAGATGGCAAAATACCTTGGAAAATTATTTTTAAATGGAAGGTGTTTTTCTTTTAAGTTTTGCTCTTTCATCATCTGGTTTGTTTGACAAGTGGATGACAGCAGTCCTTATTTCTCCAACAAGACTCTAAGTTCCTTGAAAGTAGAGAGGGACTGCCTTTTACAGTTTTTGTCTCCTTCACATTAGTGGAGGTGGCACCTACTGAAGGGCTAGGCCTATCATGAGCAGTATATTAAGTAAACGAATTTTCCTTCTAAAGGTTTTGTGTTTAAATTCTGCCATGGATCATGTCACAGCATGTTAGGATTGTAATAGACCTGAGAAATCACCTAGTCCAACCTATACCTGCCCAGTAATCTCTTCTGCAATGCTCCTGAAAAGTATTTCTTCTTTTTTTTCTTTTCTTTTCATTCTTTTCAATCTTTTCATTCTTCCTTTGCTTAAAAACCATAATGAAAGAGAGTCTATTGCTTTTCAGGGCAGACCATTGCATTTTGGTATATCTCTAAAACTTTTCAATTTCTTTCATATTATTTTTAATTTTTTTAATTTTAAATTTCATTTTATTTTTAAAAATTTTTTCCATGGTTACATGATTCTTGTTATCTCCCTCCCCTTTTCCCTCTCCTATCCCAGAGTTGACAAATAAGATTATACATGTATTATCACTCAAAACCTATTTCCATATTACTCATTTTTTAATGGAGTAATCTTTTAAAACCAAACCCCCAAATCATATATCCAAATAAATGAGTGATAAATCATATGTTTTCTTCTGGACTTCTACTCCCACAGTTCTTTCTCTTAATATGGATAGCGTTCTTTCTCATAAGTCCTTCAGAATTGTCCTGGATCATTACATTGCTTTTAGTAGCAAAGTCAGTTACATTTGATCATCCACAAAGTTTCAGTTACTATGTATAATGTAAAACGTGGCAATTTCTACTGAAAATCTACCTCCCCTACAATCTTAATCCTTGTTCTTCCTTCTTAGGCCAAGCACAACTAGTGAAATCCTTCTTTGCCACAAGACAGATCATTAAATTTCTGAAGTCAGCTATCACAGCATTCCCCCAAGTATTTGCTTTCTTATTCCAAGCATCCTCAATTCTTTTAATTAGTGCTCATAAAACATGGACTTGGGATCATAAATTTAAAACTGGAAAGAACTCCAGAAGCTCCCCAATTTAACCCCCTCATTTTGCCTGTGAGAAAACTGAAGCCCAGGCATGTTTAGAGATTTGTTCAAGGACTTAAAGCTATTAAGTTTGTAGATCAAGATTTGAATCCAGGTCCTCTAACTCCTCCTCCGTCTTCTCAACCCCGTGCCCCACCAAAAAAATATTATCAGAACATTTACTTGTAATAGATAATACACACAAAGGTGGTGGCCAAGTTACAGGTGTCTAGAATCAAGCCCATGATTGCAACTATCTTGACTGAATAGGATTGATTGCTCAAATTCAATACATTGTGCAGAAATGCATTATTTAAATCCACCAACAATATTCAGCCAAAAAAAAAAAAAAGAAAGGCCGCTGAATACTGTGAGTACCTTCAGAAAAGTGTATTGGCCACAAACCACTAATAGCAGCAGTCTGTGTCATCTCAGGACAGGATAGACCCATATTTAGATGAGAGACTTGCATCATCCAGGTCACTTTGGTAAAGCCCAGTGGGGTACCTTGCACAATTGCTGTTTGATTATCTATAGGCAGGACCATACGTTCTTGTCTTTCACAGAATTCAAATTTATTTAAAATTAAAGTGCTATAAATTCCTAAAAGAGAATCAAAGTATGTGAGCACAGAGAACCTTATAGTTGTAAGGGAATGTAGAGGTCATCAAGAATCTTCTGGGAATAGTTCCAACCTTCTAATTCTATGCTGAAATATCATCTCATGGAAAAAAGAAAATGCTTTCCATCTATGTTTGATTTATTGTCTAGATAGACTTTTGTAAAAGGGGATAGGGATAGAGAGAAAGCCTGGCCTTATGATTTCATTGGCATAGGGAACTACCAGATAGGAAAACTCTCTCTCCCCATGAAGGGCAGTGCTATCTCTATAACTTAGTCCTTTTTTTTTTAAACTTAAAATTTTATTTTTATTGGCATGCGAAACCTACTTCCATATTAGTCATTGTTGTAAGAGCACACTCATTCATAACCAAAACCCCCCAAAAAAACCATAAATACACTGATGTGAAAGACAACTCTAATAGTTCTTTCTTTGGAGGTGGATGGCATTCTCCATCATAAGTCTTTCAGGATTGTCTCAGATCATTGCATTGCTCTGAATAGCCAAATATTAAAAAAAAAAAGATTTATTTGTTTGTTTTTACATTAGTTTGTCATCTGCCCCTCCTACTGTACCCACCAATTGAATAACATCAACCCTGATCATAAACAGAACTTTTATCATAAACATACATAGTTTAATTTTAAAAAATTCTTATGTTGGCTATGACCAGGAATGTTTCTCTCAGAGTCTTTTTTAAACACCCAAATGAAATCTTTTCTCTTTAATGTTCAGTTTAGTAGTTAGCTTTTTTGTTTGTTTTTAAAGCAAGAGATGACATTACTACTGTTCTTAAGGAGATGTGCTTAACTGACACTTTTGTTTTTTCCTTGTTGGCTGGCTTATCCTGTAGAAATAGAACCAAAATACATTTTACAATGGAACATTTTGGTTCACTGTTCTTCAGTCATTATCAATCATGTCCAACTCTTCATGACCCTATTTTGGGTCTTTCTTGGCAGAGATACTGGAGTATTTTGCCATTTCTTTCACTGTCATTTTACAGAGGAGGAAACTGAGACAAACCAGCTTAAGTGACTTGCCCAAGGTCATACATCTAGTATATATTTGAGGCTGAATTTGAACTGATAAAGATGAGTCTTCCTGTTTCCAGGCTTGGCACTCCAACTGCTAGGCCACCTAGCTGCCCATACTTGTTACATACTTGGCCAAAGAGGAGAGATTTAGAGATCTCAAGCTTCGGTTCCTATTCTTTTTTAATGCAGAGCTATTTCAGTTTCCTTCCTATGAGGTGCCTCTCTGCTCTAATAGGCAACCTGACCAATATGCTTTGTTTCTCTGTTGCCACTTTTGCAACAAGTATTGATGTGAATTTTTCCACTTGGAATGAAAGCTTTAAATGTATATTGACTCTACCAGGCTAAGGAAGCATCCCTAGGATGGATTAGAAAAGAGAATTTTGTTCTGAGCCTCCACATTACAGTGGCAACCAAAATGATTTGCATAGTTACCAGGAGAGCGCAGGGGAAGGTTAATGTTCAGTTACTATGCAATTATCATTATTTCCAATAGAGTTAACAGTACCACATAGTGGATACATTTTCTCACTGCAAAATAATCATGTTAAATTGTTTTTGTGGTAACTATGCAATTAGCTTCTTTTCCCCATGTTTGTCTGATGCTAGCCATTCTTTTGTTGAGCAAGGAACAGCATTTAGTGCTAGCTATTTAGTGACAGATCCCTTCTGATTTTCCCGTTTGCTACTGAAACAGGAAAATGCAGCTTTAAAAAAATCCTGAGCTTCTGCTTTTTTGGAATGGAGGAATTTTATCAGGCTCTTAATCAATTAGCAAACCTTTATCAAGCACCTACTATATATAAGGCACTGTGCCACACACTGAAGATGTAAGTACAAAGAAAAGCCCATTTCTCAAAAATCCTATTCTAGCTCTCATTTTATAATGAATAAACTGAGGTTCAGAAAGTTGGACTCTTTACTGTCCCATTTAAGGTTTTCCACCATCAGGCTCCTATTTACCTTAACAGCCTTATTTCACAACATCCCTCTTCATGAGTTCTCTTTTATCATCTAAGACATCCCCCTTTCATACACCCCCCCATATCTCCTGGCTCAAGTTATTCTGTGGGTTTACACCTACTCAGTCATAACAAATGAACCCTTCTAATGTGTTTACTTTTGTTTTTATCAACTAGAGAACATAAAGTCCAATGAAAAGATATTTTTCTTCTCCATAAATAAGAGACACCCTTCCCTACAAATACATATGCTAAAAAGAGGCTGCTTATGGAGAGGTACATGAGGAATTTGCATATTCTTGTCCCAAGTCTTTGTTTGACTTAGGGTTAGAAAATACCCTTTACTCCTGACAATTCCCAATAGTCATCTTGCATTCTCCTAAAACAGAGAATCTGGAGTAAAATCTCAGCTCTTCTACCTATGAGCACAAGGATAAGTCATAACTTTTCTGGATATGAGTTGTTTCTCTATCTATAAAATGGAGAAATTGAATTAGCTGATCACTATAGGAATCCATAGGAACAGAGGAGAGAGAAACAGATAGAGACAGAGAGAAGGAAGAAGAAGAAGAGGAAGGAGGAGGAAGGAAGGAAGGAAGGAAGGAAGGAAGGAAGGAAGGAAGGAAGGAAGGAAGGAAGGAAGGAAGGAAGGAAGGAAGGAAGGGAACTAGTACAGAGTTTTGGAGGGGTTCATTTACTGAGTGAGAAATTAATAAGGATCCAAATAAGGAGCTTGAGTACTAGTCAGACAAATTGACAAAGAACCAAGACAGCAATGTCCTTGAAAACAAAGGAAGGAAGGATAGGAGTGGTCAAAAATTGTCCTATACCAAGTATTTTAAAACGAGCAACTTCTCAGGCCACAAAATAGCCTCCGATAGTGAGTGGTAGAGGCACTACAAAGAGTTTCCATGGATTCATAGGATTATAGACTTGAAAGAAGAAAGGGAATCTTGTCCAACTCCTTTGTTTTACAGATGAGAAAACAATGGAAGCCTGGAAAAATTAAATGACTTGACCAAGTGAACACAGGAGCTGAGATTTGAACTCAGGTCTTCTGACTCCAAATCCAGCATTCTTCATACACTACACCTTCATTTTCTATGTGTTGCTGACTTCCAAATCTGTATATTCTGTCCTTATCTTAGAATCCTTCTCTCACTCCAAGTCTCAGCTCAGATATCACCTCTGCAGCCTTTCTTTATCATTCTCTGTTACTGGTGCTTTCTTCCAACCAGTTTTCCTTTTTACTATATTTTACAATATTTTTTTCCCTTCAAGTTGTAAGGGTTAAAAAGGGGTTTTATGGGTTCAATATATTAAAGATGGTTGCCAGAGGATTGAACTATTATCAATCCTCAATTAAGAATAATCTCAAATCAAAATTGACTTTTATGGAAGTTTATTTACATGAGAGAAGGAAGAAAATAAGAGTCTATCTCACTAATCCAGGTAGATCTTAAGCCTCAGCCAAGGGTTAAAGGGCCTGAGGTCTGGAGGTGAATGGAACAAACTTCATTCACAGAGGAATGGGAAAAGGAAGTTTCTTAATAGAAGTTCAGGAAGATTCAGTCTTTAAACTCACCACATGGAACAGTCTCGGTCACAAACCAGCAAAGCTCCCTCAGGTCCCCTTCACTAAACCAGAAGCAGCCTCACTCACTCAGCTCCCTCTTTTAAAAGGGTCACTTATACGTCACTTCCAGTGCCTTCCCCTAGCCTGCGTGTCCAATCACAATAGACGGTTTCTCATAGAAAGTGTAAGGGGCGGTGCGTTGATTCTGATTCGTTACTCACTCTAGCACATGTGGGTTAGGACCGGGTCCCAGATTTGGAAGTTGCTCTCACCTTTGGTGATTAAATCTAAAGATGGGCAGTGTAGACTTAATCTAATTATCACAAAGTAAAGGGGAAGTACTCTAAGGGCAGAAATGATTTGTTTCTGTCAAGACCTCCCAGGACCTTGCTCCATATTTTTTGTTCAGTCATTTTCAGTCATGCCCTTTGTGACCCCATTTGGGGTTTACTTTGAGTAGTTTGCCATTTCCTTTAGATTAGGCTAAATTAGACTAAAATACAGACGAGGGAGCTGAGGCCAACAGGATTAAGGGACTTGCCCAGGCTCACATAACTAGTAAGCATCTGAAGCCAGATTCGAACTCATGAAATGAGCCTTCCTGATTCCAAGCTTAGTGCTCTCTCCTTGTGCCACATATCTGCTCTTGCATATACATGGTGCTTGCTTAATAAATGTTGAACTGAATTGTTGAAGTGAATTACTCAAGGACACCAGTTAGCAATAGATTGGACTGGAAGTCTAACACTCAGAACTCTCTCTGTCACAACAAAACTTCAGTATAATTTGATCCTTGGGATTCCTTGGGGGAGTGGGGAGGAAGTTGGGTGAAGCTTGTGTGTGTGTGTGTGTGTGTGTGTGTGTGTGTGTAAAAGGAGCTGCTGTGCATCTTTCTGGAGGATAAAGTAATTGAAGAAGTAGGAGTTCTATAATATATTCTGTGTGATTCAAGAAGGCATCAATGGGAAAACTTCAGTTCTATTTCACAGGCAAATATCAAGTGTCTACTGCAAGTGGAACACTATTTTGAGCCCTGAAGGAAATACAAAGCCATCATGGAAATTACAGTCTTAGAACATAAACCAATACAGATAACCATCACATTTAACATTCGACAATAAGTTACTGGAGGGGTACAGAACAAAGCACCGTGTGACGGAATCCTCTTCTAGGATCACACGTGAGCTATTGTTCTGCCCGCGGTCCTGCTCGCTTATGTCACCTAGGCTGGTCACCGGGTTACGTAACCTAAGTTACATGACTCTGAGCCTGATCCAGACATGATTCTGAATTTGATCCGGATGTAAAAAGAAGGAATAAAAGAGATGATCCGGGAAGTGTTCGTTCTCTATCTCTGGTGACTGGCCAGGAAGAAGACCACTGAGGAAGCCCACATTGGGAGCACCATAAATGTCCACGTGGAGATTTAGATTAGGCTAAATTCTCTTCTATTTCTATTTCTCATTCTTTTACCTATCCAAGTAATTATAGTAAATTTTATAAAATTCTAAGGGCCAGTCTTTTAAATTAAACTCTTACAGTGCTATGAGATACCTAGGAAGTATGGGCAGTGGGAGCTTTGAAGTGTTATATGTGTGAGAAGTGCTTCCCAACTGTCTCATGTCCCTTGCTTTATTGTCTAAAAGGTAGAATTTTAAAAAATTTAGAAAAAATAAAGACAGTAGTATAGTAAGCATATTTTTGAGTTGCTAATCTGTATAAAAGGAAGAAATATTCACCCTAATTGGTTCCCAAACTGATAATCTGGACAAAAGGAAATTCAAAACATCTTTGTCATCAGCATCATCGTTGAAAAATCATCTTTTCTTCTTATTTGATGAAATTCGGTTAGAAAGAGTCCAGGGACAAATTTCTACATTGCCATAATTCTTGTCTATCTACTGTTTTTCACCCTGTGTGAATGTGAAATCCCCTACCCCTTTTATAATTATAATAGGATTAACCTTTATGATTAATAGTCATTAGTTTTGAGTTAATAGTCAAGTAATGTAGTTATCTTTATATAAATTATAAACATCAGCTAAGAAAAATATAGCTTAGGATGGTATGAAATCTTGCTGACAGGCACTTTGACCTTACGCCTGTAATCCAAAAGTTCCTACAAGCCCACCACAGCCTGCTTGCATGTAGGACATAAGACAGTCATTCAGGAGATAGAAAGCTGCCTTTGGGTGCATGCCATATGGCAGTCAGTCAGAGGGTAGAGGGCTACTTTGGGGGGTTTGACATAAGACATTCAGTCATGAGTACAGGATGCCCATCTACTGGGTGCAGTGGCTTAGATCAGACATCCTCAGGTGCCATCTTTAGGTCAAAATACAAGAGGATTGTCAGCAAAAATTAGACCATGTCCCCTAATTGCAGAGGCCTTGTAAAGGTCAGACCTGATAATAGATATTAGTTACCACCCATAGTGATGATTTCTGTTAATTTCCAACTTATTCATCCCTTGCATTACTAATTAACACCTGCCCATGTGGAAGATTTATGTATTTTCTGTCTTTAATCTGACACTGTATCACCATATTTCTGTGCCTAAAAAAGGCCATCTCCTAAGGCTCAGTATCTTTGGTCTTGACCAGAGTCCAACTTTATTGTGAGACTGGCCCTCTCTCAATAAACCAATTTTTTTTATTGACTTGGAGATTTTGTTTCCTTTATTGGTTTTTCTGCTGATAAATAAAGTTATTGTTTTTATAGTTGAATAAAGTGTCAGAATATAGGCTTACCTTTCATAGACTCACTGAAAGCATCCTTAACACAAATGCAGGAGCAGACAGGATGGCATGTGCCGTGCCCTTTTCCCATATAACTTTGACTTGTCCTGATAGGTCTCGAAAGTTTGAAATCTTTTAATTCTAAACTGCTTGGAAACTGAGCACACCATATGGCAACATCTATTAAAAAATGTTGTCCTAGTGTTTCTTTCTATAGTTCAGTGTTATATCTGGGCTATTGTGGACAGTTTAACCACTGACAGTCTCAGAGTTCCAGAATAGTTTATTGGATTGAGTTCTCAACTATATTTTGCATCTGTAGTATGAATATTTTTCATTTGTCAGTAGATGAAAGCTTCTGATGTAAAATTCTTGCCACCAGACCAGGTCTTGTTAGGCATGTGCTAGCTATGTGTTAAATTTTGGCAGCATGGATTGGTGAATATTACAGAAAAAGAAAATGATAAATGTTGGAGGACATGCAGGAAAATTGGGACACTAATGCATTGTTGATGGAGTTGTGATTTGATCAAGCTGTTCTGGAAAACAATTTGGAACTATTTTCCTGGTTCTACTTATTTCATTCTGCATCATTTCATATAGGTCTTTTTAGCTCTTTCTGAAATCATCCTGTTTGTCATTCCTTATAGCACAATAGTATTCCAACACCATCATATACCACAATCTGTTCAGCCATTTCCCAATTGAAGGATATCACTTTAATTTCTAATTCTTTGCTACCACAAAAAGAACAGCTATAAATATTTTTGTACAAGTAGGTCTTTTCCCTGATTTTTTTTATATCTTTGCGATAGAGACCTGCTGCCATCTTTTTAGTTCGTCTGGAATCATGATGATCCTTAAAGCATTTTCTCCAGAAGATTTACTTTCCTGGTCCAGGTCACTGGAGATATCTCTCCCTAAAATTGCTTTTTAAAATTCTTAGTCTGCCAATAGGATAGCTTTTAGGATAGCTCCATAATCTTCCCTCTAGAAGATGAGATACTGCCAAAGATCTAACCCAAAGATCTAACAAGCACATACATAACTTAATGGTAACTAAAAGAATGTTTCAAAATGGTGTATGTTGTTTTACAACAACAATATATTTGGTATAGGATGTATGGCAAGGACAGTTGTTTAAGAATGCATTAAATAAGCCGCCCAAATAATATATCAACCACTTTTCTCAAAAATAAGAGAAAAATATGTAAATATATGAAAAACGTTACATTAAATCCCTGATACTTGTCCACTTTCTAGTGGCGATAGCTTAAATCCAGCAAGCATGTAGGTCAGGTAAAATAATATTGGAGTTGCCCATCATCTGTCATAAGTAAAAAAAGGTGCCATACCAAAGAAAGAGATAGGCAAAAAGGAGAATGTGATGTCCTAGGCTGATTTCTACCCCATATAAGAGTCATGGAGATAGCAAGCTGGGGTCAGGGCTAGGTGAGAATGTTCTCCAAAGGAGATATCTTGCCACAGAACAAATCAGAAAAGGTAAGTAGTCAAAGTAGTCAGCAACTCTTAGAAGGGACTTTCCCAAGCAGGCTGAGTTCCACTAGTTAAAAGAGAACCCAGGACTATGTCAGAGACCTTTTTCTACTAGGAAGTTGTGGCCACCACAGTCCAAAGGCAGGGTGTTGATCCAGTAGCCACTACAAGCAGCTGTACAGAATAGTGGGCTACTGGACATTTTGTTGATCTCAAGCCTTGGGTCAAGACTCCAAAAGCCACCCCACTCTGTTCATGTACATAAAATGTAAATGACTTTCTGTACTCTGGAATTCCTAGAGCAGAGCAGATAGAATGACCTCTTTTAATTAAGTGAGAGCTGACAGGTATTAGGAATCTAACTGAAGAGGTCCAGGGACTGAGTTTTTAGTCAGAACTATAAGGGACTTAGTAATTTCTCCATAGCAAGGGGTTTATTTTCTATAGAACCTAGTGGCTCCCAGGATTGCTCTCAATTGCCTCTAAAAAGAGAGTTGCTAAATAGCTTCAATATGTTTGAAAGAATAGAGCATGATCTCTTAGCTAAAGTAAAATCTAAATATTCCACTTGTGGAAGGCACTACTGGATACCTATGTATTACATGTGAATTAACTGCATATAGATCTTGCACAAAGTGATAAAGAGGCTTCCCATCAGAGCCTGGCTTAATCTTTTTTTTTCTGGTGGAATTGGAGAATTATATTGGAATTTGCATGGAATGTTCCTTGCTCAATCAGTGAGTCAATTATTAGGAATATTTCTTCAGTAGCTTCCTTGGGTAAAGGATACTGAGGAATGGAAGGTGAGGGGGCACCTTTTGTCCTAATACTAACAGGAACAGCTGACTTAAGCAGGCCTATATCAGAAGAGGAGGAAGCTCAGAGGGAGTTAGGGATGTTTGCTAGAATTTCAAAAAAACGAGTTGCTATCTCCTCATTGTCAGGAAGAAGAACTGTGAATAAAGACAGAGAATCTTCAAGCAATTGTAGAGAGAAATTACTTTCTGGAGTGTAAGATATTGTGTCCCTGAATTTATATAACAGATCTTGCCCTAAGAGATTTTTAGAGGAATCCGGTATTAGGAGGAATTAATGTCCTACTAACAGAGGCCTCATGGACACAAGGCAAGGAGAAAGCTTATAAACATTTTGAGGCTTCCCTGACACCTCAACCACATTTAAAGACCCAGTGGAGGCACATTCAGAATAAAGTTTGCTCACTAAGACAGATCTCTAAGCCCCAGTGTTCAATAGACAGTCATAATAAGTATCACTAACCTAAAGGTTACGTGAGGCTCTTTACTAAGGGGATTGGAGCAGACTGGAATTAGTGGGAGTAAAGTATTAGGGTCTAGAAAAGAAAATTCACTGCCCTCAGACCCCCAAACACCCATCTCCTACCTTACATCATCATAAGTCATGTTTCCCCTGGCATCCCCTGCAGTGACTACAGTTTCCTTGAGGAATATTCTGGTCATTATCAGGAGAAGCACCAGCTCTACTGGAGCCTCTATTATTACCCTAGTTTCTATTTCTAAACTCCTGATTTTTCATCTTACAATTTATTGCTACATGGCCTGGATTTCTGCAGAAAAAGACAAATGCATTGATCCTCTAGGTTTGGGGGCATCACCCTTTGCCCTAGTTAAAGTCTTAGTGGCTTCCAGTAAGGAATCTATGAGTTCCTCAATTGCAGGTGTTAAATAGGAACTAAGATAGATGTTTTTCTCTCCTTGTCTTATTTAATTTTGTTCAATTTCTCCATTTCAACTTTTCTCTTTTCCTCTCTTACACCCTTCAATTATATGTATAGCTCAATGTATCAGTTGCTTTATATTCATAATATACTAATCTGGACAATGCTTGTGAAAAAAGTCACTTGTTTTTTGGGGGGAATGTGACACAAAAGATGATGTGTGATATAAGCATCAGTGTCTCTCTTAGGTGCTGTGCATAATCAATCCTAAAACTGGTTGGGATACTCATTATCTTCTTGAGTAACATATTCAAATTTATACCAATTTTCTGAGCAAGTAGAGCAGTCCCTCATTCCTTTTAACAAAGCTTCCCTAAGCATCACTTAACCTCTCATGGCCTCAGGATTATTTGGGTCCCAATGTGTGTCTTTTAATCGCCACCATTTTCCATTCTCATTCTAAGAATTATTGGTGGCCTCAAAAATTGCCTCTCTTTCTCCTTCAGAGAGTAAGGTATGCATCAAATACAATATATCACCCCAGCTTGGATTAAAACCCTGAAAAATAGCTTCAAATTGAGTGAGCATGGCCCCAGGACCCATGTCAAATATGGATGTGTCCCTATGCAAGGTGCTACAACTAGTTGGACTGAAAGGTAAATGTTGTCTTAACATCACCCCTTTGCACCACCTGGCAACTTTTCTCAAAGGAAACATGCCCTTAGGGGAGCCATTATTCACCACTATTGAGTCTAAAGTCTGGGTGGAGGCAGAGGAGCAGAAAGGAAGAAGAGTAAAGGAAATGAGTGAGGAGACTGAGACCTGAGCCAGTGAAAGGGCAGGGTCAGAGGGGGGTGGGCAGCCCTAGAGGGGGGGAAGGATTCAGAGTGTGAGAGAAGAGGAGGGACAAGAGAGGTGGACCTTCTTGGAGGGGGAAGAAGAATGGTAATGGGAAGGGCTTTGGGGGTGGGACATAGAATGGGAGGGCCCAGGATGTCAAAAGGAAATAGAGAATGGGTCTGGGCATAGGCAAAAAGAATGGGGCAGTGGGGCAGGGGAATAGGAACAAAGGAAATCTTGGAGTGGGGTGGTTTCCCATAAAGAGAAAGGGGAACAGGTGGAAACAATGGAGGAGGGTAAGGAAAGTGAGAAGATTGTAGGATAAGGATATGAAAAAACAAGGGTAGACTGGATAGAGATTGGGTTATTTGATTGCACCTTTGTAGATTCATTGAGAAGTATGACCCAGAGATACCAATAATTTAACTCTTTGAGGCTTTTATTTGCAATAGCTAATTTTAACTCTTTTAATGTCTTAAAGTCAAAAGACCCAAAATGGGACCAAGGAGAGTCCCCTGCTAATGTGGTCATAGTTTTAAATATAAAAGCAAATGGCTTGCTTTTTAAGTCATGACTGGCTCTATTGCCAATAGCCTTTGTTCCTATGAGATGAGTAGCCTATGTAAAGGAGATCCTCTGGGATGGGATTCCTACTATGGGTATTTCCCATTTCTAAAACAAAACAAAATAATCAGGAATGGTTGGTTAGTGCCTAAATCTTTATCTCATGTCTCTCCCTAGAGGCCATGTGGCTTGATTGAACCACCTATATATAGCTTAGTTTGTGTTTTTCTTTAAAAAAAAAAGAGGATAAAAAAAAAGAAAACTAAGGTCATTTCTTTCTCTCTTACACCTATATTATTAAAACTTGCTAATTTCACTGTCAGCTTACTTTGTTGATTTCCCTTCTTTTCTTTCCAACCAAAAAGGAAACAATATTATTGGCAAATACACATAAATGTACAGGCGGCCTGTTCTCAAGGAATAGGCACACACACAAAAAAACAACCAGTAATCTTACCCAAAGTTTCTCCTTAGCAGTTTCAACTTCTCAGGAACCTGGAACTTAAAAAAAATTTTTTTTACACTACAAGTAAGTCACTTCTTATGACAAAAAAAAACATTAGAAAAAGGCAAAAAAAAAAAAAAAAAAAAAAGATTTCAGACTCTAGCCTCATGTTCTTCGTATTGTTATGATTAAAATTCTTTGGAGACTGTATCCTGATTTATAATTATTTATTAAATAATAAAAAGCAGGCTAGAGAAAGAAAAGGCAGCCTCTTCTCTGAGCAGCCTGTGCCAGTCTCAAAACAGCCCACCCACACTGGCATTCTCCTACCCACCTTCCCCCAAGCCAGCTGCTTTGCCAGAGATGTTCTGGAGCCCTTCTAACCATCTCCTTTGTCTGAGATTCCAAGGCAAGAACACCCTATTTCCTACCCCTACTCCAGTGTATGCTCCTTGTGAAATCCCTTTCCCAAGCCCCTCCGATTTGGAGGACTCCTATCACCTCAGTCTGGACAAGAAGTGGGCCTTCCAGTTGCCAAGAGTCACCATGTGGTCTTTATGATGGCCTCAAGGACCAGTACCCAAGTCTCCTAGCATGGTAGGGAGGAATCCACCCATTGCCCCAGAGAGATACAGTTCAGAAGTTTCAAAGTAAGATCGTTTGCTTTAAAATTCAAAGGTTATCTTGGGGTACCCAAAAGGGGTGCAAGCTAGTGCTAAATTTTCACAATATAAAAAGGTCCCATTTTGGGAGGAGCTCAATTCAAGCTGGTTAATGAACTGATGATGAAGATTCTGCATGATCACATTATTTAGACACATCTTTTAGAAACTACCAAATGAGCTCGCTTGAAAAGGGGAGGGTCTGACCAAATAGGGAAAAGGATGGATTTCAAATTAATATGATTTTGCTTAGTGGTTTCAGCCATGCATGAATTCTTCATGATCCCGGGTTCTTCAGTTCAATGGAAATTCCCAGTAATCAGATTACTGCGTGTCTTTCCTGAGACAGTGGTAGTCTCCGTGTGATATCTGAGATCATTGTCTCCCTTATTCTGATTAAAAACTTGTTCTTAAAATTACTCCTGGTAGTTTTAATACTTTTTCAGGTTGACAGAACTCAAGAAGATACATCTTCCTCACTCCAGGACTGGTACTCTGTCTACCACGTGATAGAGCAGAATATTAATCTTCCTCTCCCAGAACTTTGGTTCTCTATTTTTCCTTAGCACAAATGAACAGTTTCATAATTTTTGAGTCCAAATGATATCTTGATATTATTGGAGAAAGTTATTATTTTCCAAAATGAAGAGAAACACATGGAGGTTGTCATTTCTAGAGGGTTAGGAGTTAGAAAAAGTGTTGGACCTGGAGTAAGGAGATCTGAGTTCAAATCTTGACTCTCTTAATACCTGTCTGACTTTAAGAAAGTCACTTCACTTCTTGTACCCCAGTGCCATTATAGCACCTCTACAGTGAGGGAGCTGAACTAGGTGACCTCTAGGATCTATTTCAGTTTTGACTCTATGGTCCCATAGTGTGTTCATGTGTAATATAGGCCTGGGCTATTTAATATTCCTCATGTAAATCTATGATGTGAAATTGGATTTTATAAATATGGGGTGAGCAGAGGAGTCTGAACCAATATCTGTCCTGGAAAATATTTTTTTTAATTCTCATGGATAAAGATTGTCAACCCCTGAAACTCTGATATAGGTAAAGTTGCCTTTTATTTAATAAGTGCTCAGTAAATGGTTGTTGAATTAAAATGAATCTTAGTTTAGCAAAACACAAAATTCACCTTTGATAGCATAAAGAGCCAGCATGGACCTGGCTGTGCATTTCCTATCCAGGGCAGCTAGTTAGTGCAGTGAATGGAGCACTGGGCCTGGAGTCAGGAAGATTCATCTTCCTGAGCTCAAATCTGGCCTCAGGCACTTACTAGCTGGGTGACCTTGGGCAATTCATTTCATTCTCTTTGCCTTAGTTTCCTTTTCTGTGAAATGAACTAGAGAAGGAAATGGCAAACTATGTCAGTATCATTGCCAAGAAAACCCCAACTATGGTCAGGAAGAGTTTGACATGACTGATAATGGCTGAACAACCACATTCCCTCACTAAGCAGTAGTTATCTCTATTAAATAAGAGAGTTGGCCTGAATGCTCAGGCATGTCTCTCCAGCTCTAACACTGGGAAACCAGTTAACTTTTTTAAAATACTTGCCACCCCAGAGAAACATTGAGATTGTCTGGTAAATGCAGAAAACGTAAATATTTGTTCCTAACAAAATCAATAAAGGTTGAATGACCAGGTAGACCTAAGGTGATGATTTTCACAGGACATTTTAGTGGAACCCTAAGTAGTATTTTTTTCCTGTGGAAACTTCCAAAGGAGAGATAATCAATTAATCAATCCAGTGACATCTCTGACTAATAAAAGCCAGCAGCTGATTTACGCAAGTAAATTGTTTGGCTTGAAGATTTGGGATTTGGATAGTTTCTTTCTTATCAGATTTTGGAACTCACATGGGTCTGGAAAATCACAGCTTTTTTTTTCTCCCAAACCAAATTTCATTTGCTCATTATGCATATGCTCTGCTCTATCCTGTGTATTTTGACTTCCCAATGCCACCCTTTACTCAAAACTGTACTCTCCAGTTACTGAGGCTCTCAACTGCTATCTTCACTCTTCTTGCTTTTCCTACAACTTTTGACACTTTTTTGCACCCTTTCCTTTTGGGCACTATATTCTCCTCTGGTGACATGACTTTCTCTTAATTTTCTTCCTTCTTTCTCTCTCCTTCTCTGTCTTTCATTGAACCATGATCCATCTCCTCTTCAATAAGTATTAGTGTCCCCTGAGACTTTATCCACCCCCCTCATAAATTTCTATAGATTCACTTATCATCCATATGCAGACAACTGCCATATCTACATATCTAGCCTAATCTCTAGTCCCACATTACCAAAGTTTGGGGGACATCTCCACTTGGATGTCCCATCATCATCTCAAACTGTCAATGGCCAAAGAAGCTTGTATTCTCCTCTGACTCAGCTCCCAAACCATTCTCTAAACTTCCATCTTTATGTTTAAGGGCATCACCATCTTTCTGATCCTCTAGGTTGGCAACTTGTACCCTATCCTTGCCTTTTTTTCTTCTTCACCTGTTCCCCCTACTCCCATATTGAATTGTTTGCTAAATCTTGTTGATTTTACTACTCTGCCACAACTCCCATCTTACCCCTTCTTTCTGTTCACATGAACATTTAGATCAAGCCCTCAACCTCTTTTACCTGTATTATTCCAGTAGTCTCTATTCCATATCCCACTCTCTATAACTATTATATCTATTCAGATATTCTCATTTCTCTTCAAGCTTCTCATAGCACCTACACCCACCACCATTTCATATGAGAACTCCACTCCCCCCGCCCCATCTATCACTTAAAAAAATTGAGACCATTCACCAAGAATTCCATCTTTAGAGCTAGGTGGCTCAGTGGATTGAGAGCAAGGCTTAGAGATGGGAGATCTTAGGTTCAAATCTGGTCTTAAATGCTTCCTAGCTGTGTAACCCTGGGAAAGTCACTTATCTGCCATTGCCTAGCCCCTACTACTCCTCTACCTTGGAACCAATAAACAGTATTGATTATAAGATGGAAAGTAAGGATTTAAAAAAATGAACTCCATCTTCTCTCCTCATTTCCATCATATCTCCTCACATTTGTCAGATTTCACTAATTCATCCTTCATTTTGGTCTCAGATGAAGAGGTGGTTTTTCTCTTTGCTAAGGCTAACCCCTCTACATTCACCCTAGATCTGATCACCACTCTAGCAGATTGCTCCCACCATTATCCCCACTTCCTCTCACCTACTCTATAGATCTTTTCTTACCTATTTCTTCTCTGGTGCCTAAAAGCATTTCTCCCCCATTTTTAAACACTCTCACTTGATTCTACCATCCCCACTAGCTCTCATTCTATATTTCTCTCTTCATAACCTCCTTGAGGAAGCTGTTTACATTAAAATGTCTTTATCTCCTCTCCCCTTTCTCTCTTCTAAATCCCTTGTAATATAGTTTCTCATTTCATCATTTAACTGAAACTGTCCCCTCCAAAGTTACCAATGGTCTCTTAATTGCCTTTTCCTCTATCCTCCTCCTTTTTGACCTTTCTGCAGCACTTGACACTGTTAATCACTTCCTGGATACTCTCTTTTCTAGGTTTTCCTGATGCTATTCTCTCCTGATTCTCCCCTTAGATTTACTGTACCTTCTCTGTGTTCTTTGCTACTGCTCCTTTCATTTATGTTTCTTAAGTCTCTGCCCTGGAAAGTCTTTTCTTTTCTCTCTATGGTTTCACATTTGGTAATCTCACTAGATCCCATGGATTCAGTTTCCATCTTTATGAAGATGATTCCAGGGCTATATACTCATCACTAGATTCTCTTGGCCCTACAGTCATGAATCACCAACTGCCTCTTGGATGTTACAAACTGGATGCCCTGTAGTCTTCTTGAACTCAGCACATACAAAAGAGAAATTGTTAGCTTTTTGCCCACTTTCCTCTTCCATACTTCGCTATTACAGTTGAGGAAACCATCAACTTCCCAGTCATCCAAGTTGGCAGCTTTTGTATCATATTTGAATCTTCAGTCTTACTTCATATATGCAGTCTGTTGCAAAATAGTCATCATTTTTACCTTCACAACATTTCCCATATATACACACATACAACACATACACACTCTCTCTCTTTTTTCTCTCTCTCCCCATCCTCCTCCTGTCTATTCATATGGCCACAACCCTAGTTCAGTCTCCCATCACTTTTTGCCTGAATTGATCATCTAACTAGTCTCCCTATCTCAAGTCTCTTCCCATTCCAATCCATCCTTCACTTAGCTTCCAAAGAGACTTTTCTAAAGCATGGATCAATGTCTCTCCCCCAGCTCATTCAGTTCATTGTTGTTGAACATTTCAGTGTTATCTTATTCTCTATGATCTTATTTGGAGTTCTCTTGACAAAAATACAGGAATAGCTTGCCATTTCCTTCTCCAGCTCATTTTATAGATAAAGAAACTGAGGCAAACAGGGTGAAGCAATTTGACCAGGGTCATAAAGCTAATAAGTGTCTGAGGACAGATTTAAACTCAGGAAGACGCATTTCCCTGATTCCAGGCCCACCACTGTATGTAGCCACTATGCCACCTAGCTTCCTCATTGAGCTTAAGTGATTCACTATTATCTCTAGTATCTTCTATTGTGTCATGGAAGTTCTTCATGATCTGGACCCTTCCTTTCTTTTCAGTCTTTATGCACTTTACTCTATTGTTCTGCAAACCAGTTAGCACTGGACTGGACAGCTTATACAGTTCTTTGAAGGTAACACTTCAACTCTCATCTCTGCTTCCTGGTAACCTGGTTTCCTTCAAGATTCAGCCCAACCACAATTGGATGTAATGGACTTCTCTACTAGCAGCAATGCAGTGATCCAGGACAATCCTGAGGGACTTATGAGAAAGAACACTTTTCATATCCAGAGAAGGAACTGTGGGAGCAGAAACACAGAAGAAAAATAACTGCTTGATCACCTAAGTCCATGGGGTTTTGATTGGGGATGTAGACTCTAAGCCATTACTCTAGTGCAACTATAAATAATATGGAAATAGGTCTTGATCAATGACACATGTAGTAAAACCTAATGGAATTGTGCTTCGGCTATGGGAGGGTGGGGAGGTTTAAGGGAGAGGGAAAGAACATGAAACATGTAACTATGGGGAAATATTAAAAAAAATAACAAATGACACATGTAAAACCCAGTAGAATTGCTCCTTGGCTATGGGAGGGGGGAGGGGAAGGAAAGAACATAAATCCTGGAACCATGGGAAAATATTCTAAATTAAATAATTAAATAAAAATTTTCATATCTAAAAAAAGATTCAGGCCAACTCCCATCTCCAGGGGCCATTTCCTGGTGGCTCCAGGTGTTAGTGCCTTCCTCTGTGAGACTATCTCCCATCTATTTTGAATGTATTTGGTAAGTAACTGCTTGTTTATGTCTACCTATTAGATTGTGAATTTCTTGATGGCAGGGACTGCCATTGCTTTTCTTTGTATCTCCAAGGCTTAGCTCAGTGGCTGGCACATAGTAGGTGCTTAATAAATGCTTGTTCACTGACAGCCTCTTAATCAATCTGCTTTGTATCTCCTAATTCATCTTCAGTTCAGGTGCCACATTAACATTTGTGAAGATATAACTATGACACTGTCACTTTCTGCTTGAAAAACTTTCATTGCTTACTTGTTGCCCCTAGTATAAAACACACAATTTTCAGCATAATTATTTAAAACTCTTCAGTCTTAATGTATCAATCAACCATCCAATCACAAAAGATCTAAGTGCTTTGTGCCAGGCACTGAGCTAAGCACTGCTGATTCAAAGAAAGGTATATATAGTCCCTGACCTGAAGGAACTTTATCATTCTTATGAGGAAGATAATAATTAGGTTCCTACCAACTATATTCAAAATAGATGGGTAAATGGGAACAGCTGGGTGGCTCAGTGGATTGAAAGCCAAGCCTAGAGATGGGAGGTCTTGGATTCAAATCTAGCCCCAGACGCTTCCAAGCTGTGTGACCCTGGGCAAGTCACTTAATCCTCATTGCCTAGCCCTTACCACTCTTCTGCCTTGGAACCAATATACAGTATTGATTCTAAGATGGAAGATAAGGGTTTAAAAAACAACAACAAAAAAGATGGGTAGCATTCTCACAAGGGAAGACACTAACAGCTGGGGAGACCAAGAGAGGTTTCATGCAGATTTGAAGCAATCTAAGAAAAACTAAGAGTTTACTTTAATTATATCCCTCTTTTCTATAGACTTCACATTCTAACACACCCCAGAGTTCTACTCTTCCCACCAACCCCACACTTCTCTATTTTTTTTGTTGTTTTTCCCAATTAAAATGTAAGCTCTTTTAAAAAAATTGTTTTTAAATATTTTTTCTATGGTTACATGATTCCTGTTTTTTCTCCACCCTCTTCCCTCCCCACTCAAGGATCTGACAAGCAATTCCATTAGTTTATTCATGTATTAACATTCAGAACCTATTTCCATATAATTCAAAATGTAAGCTCTTTGAGGGCAGGGGCTGTCTTTGTTTTGTTTTGTTTTGTTTTGTTTTGTTTTTGTTGTTTCTATTTGTATCCCTAGCATTTATCACAGTGGTAGGCATACAGTATTAGTTCACCATAGTTCTCTCCCCCCTTCTCCACTCCTTCCTCTCTTGATTGAGGGTCTAGAACTGTTTTATCTATTCTAAGAGAGTAATTTTTCTGAGCAGAGAAACCTGGGTAAAGCTAGTAACTATTTATTGACTGACTGAATTTAATAGACGAAGAAAACCCCATTTGTCTGTTATAATTCATCATATTAATTTTTTAAAATACATCATGGTTCATGCTTTAATTTCTGCCCCCTTCAATATGAATAGGAGTATCTTTCCAGGTATAGGATGTCTAATCCTAAATTAGAAATGAAAATTCTTTAGGGTCCCCAAAATGATTAAAAAAAAATAAGAGCTTTATAGCTAGAAGGGACCCAAAAGGACATTTACTTCAGTCCTTTCATTTTTGTAGATCAGGAAACTGAGGCCCAGAATGGCACCAGCTAACCTTCTTATAGCCCTTGGAAGTTTGCAGAACACTTTGCATTTATAAAAGTTAAGTGAGTGGCAGAGCTGGAAACCCTGTCTGGATCCCCAGCCTCCGGCAAGCAGAAGGGTAGATCTTAATCAGAAAGTCAAACATTTAAATACACTAAATCCTGGTGCTCTCAGCCTGGGCCAACAAACTAGACTTTCTCTGACTTCAGGGGATTTGGCCGAGGTGAGGAAATAGCCCTAGGACGATAGGCTACTCCAATTTTTAATCAGCCAGCAACCTAGCGGAGCTGTACACAAAGTGTGCCTGTTTATCCTTTGCCAACAATCTAAGCAGTCCCGGCATCTTTTCCAAGTTGCTCAGGACTCCGTACACTAAGCCCCATCTGCCTTTCAAGAAAATACTTGGTGGATTGTTTTTGTTTTGTTTCTTTCCTTTTTTGCATTGGCACTGAACTGGGGCAAAGTTTTTAGCAAGTCAACAAGTTGTGCAAGGGCTCCTTGGGGGCAGTCCAGTGGAGAAAAAACCTGCTAGTACTCATTAATCAGCTGGCGGTTAAATGATAACACTGCCCCCTCCCCTTCGTCCCAATATTGTCGCAAGTTGTTCCCAGCTATGGCAGTTCATGGCAGCTGTCCAAAAGATACTGTTCTGACGTAAGGGCCAAGCCTCCCTCATCCTAGACTAGGGGGTTGGGCTTTCCTTCCTGGAGAGTATTTAAGGCGAGAGGGCGTGCTTTCAGACGCAAACTTCCTAAAGGGAAGAAAACACTCAGCAGGAAGAAGCTGGAAACCCCACCAGCCACCACACCTCGATCTCCGACTCTCCAAAGAGAGGAGATGTAAGTAGAGCTTTCATTTAGAGCTGTCGAGAATTTCTAAACGTTAAGTTCATTTTCTATTTCCAGATGCAACAGCTATCTAGTGATATGAAATCTAGACAAATTACTGAGAGTCCTTCTGAGGGGGTTGGACTAAGCGAGAGGTCTCTGTTGTCTCACTTTCAGATTGCGCCGATCGTTTCGAGCTGCCCTCCTGTTCTTCCCGCCCGGCTAGCATGGCTCCCCAGATTCACAATAACGTGAACCACGCCGCCCAGGTTGTCCAGGGCAGCTTGGACGCCTTGCCCCAAGAAGTCAGAGACTTCGTGGAAAGTAACGCCCAGTTGTGCCAACCGGACAAAATTCACATCTGCGATGGTTCTGAGGAAGAGAACAAGAACATTATTGACTGTATGGTGGAACAAGGCATGATCAAGAAACTGAAGAAGTATGATAACTGGTAAGGGGAAAAAAACCCGTAAGAATCCTAATTGGAGTTTGGAATGTTTATTCTTTCTTGCTTTGTGTCTATAGGAAGCTTTGAATGAAAAACCTTTAATGAATTATTATATGATTCTGTGATTTATCTACCAGTTTTGTGGAATCTCCTGAGCCTTTTTTAAAGTGTTCATTCATTCATTCATACATTCATTCATTGTTCAAATGTTTATTATTAAGCCTCAATTGGGAGCCGCTGGGGAGGGAGGGTTCTAAAAGAGAGTCCACTTCTAAACCATTTTCCCCACTTAACATTAGTTATAATTTTATGAGGCTCATGAGTTCTCTTCTACCTGAGATTTTTATGCATTTTATTGAGAGAAGCCTTGCGAATTTGCATCTGTATTAAAATTTGTCTTTAGATTCTACTGTCTCAACTCACTGAGTAATAATATATACATTTTTGCTTTTGCCAGCTGGTTGGCTCTTACAGATCCCAAAGATGTGGCCAGAATTGAAAGCAAAACTGTCATCATCACCCAGGAGCAAAGAGACACAGTACCAATCCCCAAGACTGGAATTAGCCAACTGGGTCGTTGGATGTCTGAGGAGGACTTTGAGAAAGCCTTCAGTGCCAGATTTCCAGGATGCATGAAAGGTGAATAAAACATTTACTATGGCAAGAAACGAGCATAACTTTCCATGATTATGTACCATTTTAATTCTAGCTGTACAAAGGATACTTCTTTTGCTAGAAACAGAATGCAGTTGCCTCTACTGTTTTCAAATTTCACATGTGAAAATGACTGAGGTCAAGAGGCATATTTATAATTTTATTGAAGCATATAAATTATATATATATAGTTAGTAATGATTATGATAGCTTGCATTTATAGAGCACTTTAAGGTATGCAAAGTGCATCATACCTTTCATTTGGTTCTCCCAACTATTCTGTGAGTAAGGGGCTGTTGTTATCCTCATTTTATCAATAAAGAAATGGATGTTGGAAGTCACAGCTTGCCTAGGATCACATAGCTGATGTCCTAAGCAGGATTCAGGCTTGGGTCTTCCTGATTCTCAGCCTAGAGCTCTGTCTAACCTAGCTGCCTAGGCTATGTACATGTCAAATAACTTAATAATTCAAGGTAAACTTTAATGATAAATTGCTATTTAATCCAGTTCCAACATGTACTTAAATCTCCTTATCAGGGCTGTTTATTTGGGGAAGAGAGTGTGTTCTAAGTGGGAAATAATTCACATGTGGCTATAGAGAGAACCAGGGAATATTCTTCAAATCAAGCTTGAGATTTCCTGAATCATTTCTCATTTATTCTTTCTTGTTCCATAGGCCGAACAATGTACGTGATTCCTTTCAGCATGGGCCCCATTGGTTCTCCTCTGTCAAAGATTGGCATCGAACTGACAGATTCACCCTATGTAGTGGCCAGCATGAAGATCATGACCCGAATGGGAACCCCCGTCTTGGAAGCACTGGGAAATGGGGAATTTGTAAAATGCCTTCATTCCGTGGGCTGCCCCTTACCTTTAAAAAGTAAGTGCCTGCTTATTTGGCCTTTAGCCAAAGCTTAGGTAAACTCCATTCAGAGAAATTGATACTCACTTGTCTGTGTCATGTTCTACAGAACCGTTAGTCAACAACTGGGCCTGTAATCCAGAACTGACGCTCATTGCTCACATTCCTGATCGCCGAGAGATTATTTCCTTTGGAAGTGGTTATGGTGGAAACTCTCTCCTGGGGAAAAAGTGCTTTGCCCTCAGAATAGCAAGCAGGATTGCTAAGGAAGAAGGCTGGCTTGCAGAACATATGCTGGTAAGATGATGAAAACAAAAAATAAGAGATTAGATTTATTCTACCATAGGTCTCAAAGGAAAGATCTAGAATTAATGGATGGGAATTTAAAGAGACAGGTTGTGGCATAATTCAATTCAGCAAGCATTATTAAGTGTTTATTATGTGTAAGACAGCTAATGATAATTAAAACAGTCTAAAGTTGGAACAGGTTGCTTATGAAGTAACAAGTTCTATCACAATATTTGCTAAAGCAGAGGCTAGTTTATGTCTGGTTAGGGAGGTTATAGAGGGGAGGAATGTTTCAGATAAGAGTTGGTCTAGATCAGTGATTCCCAAAGTGGGTGCCCCCGCCCCCTGGTGGGTGCTGTAGTGATCTAGGAAGGTAGTGATGGGCACAGGTGCATTTATCTTTCCTATTAATTGCTATTAAAATTTTAAAAAAATTAATTTCCAGGGGGCTAAGTAATATTTTTTCTGGAAAGGGGGCGGTTGGCCAAAAAAGTTTGGGAACCACTGGACTAGATCAACTTTAAGATCTCTTTCAATTCTAAAATAATATGATTCTATAAAACGTATTTTATATTTGCATAGATTTGAAATGGACTTCAAGCTTTAGAGATGTATGAGACTTCAGAGATCATCTAGTCTAGCTCTCTTATTTTTATAGATAATGAAACTGAGACCCAAAGGGCCAAAATAATTTGTCTTGCATCATACAGGTAGTATAGCGGCATACCTCAGAGTTGAATGTAGATCTTTACATTCCTCTTCTAGTTTGTCTTGGCTCTCAAAAGTAGAAGTAAATGCAAAAGTGGGGCTCAATGGGGCATAGATGGTTATATATGTTGCAGAAAATATTAGGAAATTCTACTTGATGAATGTGTTCACATGAGAGTTAAGGCTATTTTAAGCTTTCCAGATAAGAGCAGACCTAAGGAGAGCTCTAGTCAATATTTTTGAGAGTTTGACTTAGCATTTTGAAGCACTAATGCCAAAAAAGAAAATTAGACATAGAAGAAGCTCCTGCCACTTTGGGCTCTTGAAAGACCTACGGTAGGGGGCAAATTGCCATTCTATAAGGATTTTATTTCCCAACAGATCCTGGGCATCACAAATCCTGAGGGCAAGAAGAAATACTTTGCTGCAGCTTTTCCTAGTGCCTGTGGAAAGACCAACTTGGCAATGATGAACCCAACACTTCCAGGATGGAAAGTTGAATGTGTTGGTGATGATATTGCTTGGATGAAATTTGATGAGCAAGGTAACTATTTTTGTCCTTTATGTGCCTGTGGGGATCAGGTGAATTTTTCTTTTTGCTTTTAAAACATTTTAAATTATTTACAAATATTTCCATGAGAAATGGTTCTGTTAGAAATGTATTTTTGAAAGCATTTTCCCTTAATTAAAAATCTGGATTCAAAATACAATCCATATGTTGCTGACTTTGTTTTCATATATAACCTGTCAAAATGTTGTTTGATGGGAAGCTATCTGAGGCTCAAAAGATTTTCAAGTCTTGAAATTTAGTGTAATGCTTTACAGAAGCAAAACAAGTATAATTCCAGAATAAAATGGAATTTTATCTAAGGAATACAGAAAAGGCTTTGAATTTGGCCAGAAAAAAGTTTGCTTAAAACTAATTAGAATACATTTTCAAGTATAAATACTTGTTTCATATTCACCTCTACTTCAACATTTTTTAAATTTCAGGCAATTTAAGGGCTATTAACCCAGAAAACGGATTTTTTGGAGTCGCTCCTGGGACTTCTGTGAAAACGAACCCCAATGCCATTAAGACTATTCAGAAGAACACTATCTTTACCAACGTTGCAGAAACAAGTGATGGAGGTGTTTACTGGGAAGGCATTGATGAGCCTTTAGGCCCAGGAGTTACACTTACATCATGGAAAAACAAGGAATGGACTCCAGAGGATGGTAAGAGCACACAAATGGGACCATGATGCACATGCTGAATTTCTTCTAAGATATGATTCTAACCATCATCTTTCTTCCTGTCTTACCCAGGAGAGCCTTGTGCTCATGCTAATTCCCGGTTCTGCACTCCTGCAAACCAGTGTCCCATCATTGATCCTGCCTGGGAGTCTCCAGAAGGAGTTCCAATAGAAGGCATTATCTTTGGAGGCCGTAGACCTGCTGGTAAGAATGGCATTTACTGATAATTAAAAGATGTGGGTTATTATTAGAACTTATGATTTTTCTGTTGTGGGTATGGCAACTCCCTCCACCAGTGTAGGTTGCTACCTATCTGTGCTTTAAATGCATCCTAGAGAACTGCTTCAGTAACATAGAGTTTAAGTGATTCACTTAGTTATCATATTTCTAGTGAATATAAAGAGGAAGGATTTACACTCAAAGCTTCCTGAATGTCAAACTGTCACTCTGTCCACCATACCATGCTCTCTCTTCTAAAGTTGAGCTTTTAGAAAATCAACATTTTCGGTGTTTCCACTGGAAATTTTACTTCTCAAATTCTAGGCCAATATTTTACAGCAAAGATAGAATCATTGTGGGTACCATTGGTGACTCTGAGCAAATGAAACCATGATGGCTTTCTGGCAATGAGCTTGCCCACGCTTCACTGGGTTGATCCTCAGATGACAGTCACACTCGATCAATAGGTCTGTCCTCTTAACCTTTCCAGCTTAGCAGTAGAACCTGCCAGGACTTACGTCCTAATGATGTAGTTTTAGTGAAACATGGGTCGCTTCCAGGTCATGCTGACGTGTGCGAGCAGGACTTGAATAGAGTCCCAATTCTAATGTACCATTTTTCTTGCTTAAGGTATACCTCTGGTCTATGAATCTATAAACTGGCAGCATGGAGTATTTGTTGGGGCCTCAATGAGGTCAGAAGCAACAGCAGCAGCTGAGCACAAAGGTAAGGAGAAAATAAAATTTAAAACCACAGGACTTGCGAACAAGTTTTTCTTTTAGTGTTTAAAATATCAAACCTAGTTACCCACTCAGCCTTGTAGAGCATTTATTTTTTTCTTATTGTCATTATCTGTATAGCATAGTTTATAATTTTTTTCTTTGATCCAGATCTTTGGAAATTCCATTGTTAGTTCTTTTATCACTTAAACTCTTAGGACATACATACAGTGAGGCAAAAGGTTCAAAAATTGGTCCAAGGTCATATAATATTTATCAGAGTCAGGTCTTCTTGACTTTAAGGCTGGCTCTTTATTTGTTACTGCACACACACTCTCTCTCTTCCTCAGTATTTGTTATACTATTCTAATGACAGGAAATTCTGACCCACTTTATCAGGAATGATTGTTGCTAAATAGACACAGCATATGTATTTCATATTATTCTCTGATTATTTAATAGGCAAAGTCATCATGCATGACCCATTTGCTATGAGACCTTTCTTTGGCTACAACTTTGGGAAGTATCTGGCTCATTGGCTCAGCATGGCTCAGCGCCCAGCAGCTAAACTGCCCAAGATCTTCCATGTCAACTGGTTCCGGAAGGATAAGGAAGGCAAATTCCTTTGGCCAGGATATGGGGAGAACTCCCGTGTCCTGGAGTGGATCTTCAACAGGATCAATGGAGAAGACAATGCTAAACTCACACCCATTGGTTACATCCCTTCTGAAGATGCCTTCAATCTCAAGGGCCTGACTGATATCAACATGGCAGAGCTCTTCAACATCTCCAAGGAGTTCTGGGAGAAAGAGGTGGAGGACATTGAGAAGTACTTTGAAGAGCAAGTCAATACTGACCTGCCTTATGAAATTGAAAGGGAAGTCGTTGCCCTTAAGCAAAGAATAAGCCAGATGTAATCAGGCTAGTGGTGGATTACTGTATGTTTGGTTTTTGTTGTGGGGGAAACTGATGACTAGTTTCCCCTTCATAAGATGCCTAGCCAAGTGAATGACCAGGCACCGAGGATAGGACGATAATAAATGCACTGGGGTAGCACTCTAATGAATGCACTGATGAGCCTGGTAGGAACTCTGAAAAACACGATTTAATTTTTCAGGATTGGGAGGGAAAATCTTAGTCATATCTCCTTTATTCTACGAACACTTAGACACTAGCCCTTATTCATCTTAGTAATATCACAGGGGACTATGAAACTCAGAAAGAAAAATACTTGAGATGTACATATATGTATTTGTGTGTGTGTATGTGTATACCTGAATGTATTGTTATTAAAACATATTTAACATCTTTAGAAAATTCTTGGGAAAGATTACTGGTTAGTCTTTACTAGAATGAAATGCTACTATTATTAGTTTATCTGTTTAAATTATTTTTATACACTATTCCTTACCTTTATGTGATTTCTAATTTTTGGCATGACTTAACTCTGAAATTATTCAATAAACTTTTGTAGAAAATACTTTACTTGCTTGAATTTTTTATTTTGAGTCACATAGCAAAAGGGCATTCAGGTCTCTGTGGTGGCTGGTTGTTAGAAGAAATTCTGTGCTCAACTATTACTTGAAACATTCCCACTAATGAAGGAAAAAGCATATTTATGACAGCACTTAGTGGCTGAGGGATGAGGCGGGACAAGTGATAAGAAAGGAAATGGACAAAGAAGAAAAAGGACGGAAAGGGATCAAATCAATATGGCCATTTTTCTTAGAAAGGGTATGTCAGTCTGTCCTCAGTGACTACTCACCATCCCAGCAACTTTTCAAACTGAAATACTCTCCCAGGCCACCACTCCCATTTATATATTGTCATCCTTCACCTTCTCCACTTCTTCCTCTCCTTAAAATGTAAGCTTATCAAAAACAGGCTCTATCGTCAGCTTTAGCACTTGTATCCCTAATACTTAAAACAATGCTGGGCATATAGTAGGCCCTTCAGAAACCCATTTTCATTCAGTGACTCAGAGAAGGTCAAAGAGGAAAAGAAGAAAAAAGAGGAAGGAGAAAGAGAATAAAATGTAAAGTAATGTTGAAGAAAATGATTCAGATTAATTAAATTAACCAAATAACTGGATAAAATATTTGGGAAGTGCTGCAAGAATCCAAGATGATAGCACTTTCATCATTCCTCCCTACTGTAGGGCCATTGTCACAAAAGCCCATGTGTAAAAGGATGCCTAGTTCTGGTCCAAAAGAGGTCCTTCTTTCCTCAAATTGTCTGCTAGACAAGCTATAAAATTCCAAAGGAGTAATTCCCCCTTTCTTGGCTTTTTCTTGCTTTATTAGAAGGCCCTTTTGTAGGACTCGACTGTCAGAATTTGAGCTTGCTGGGTTCTGGTCCTGAGGACCTGGGTGCCTATTGCCTCTAAAACACAACTTTAATAACAATTGACTCATGAATGTTGGAGAATTCATACAGCTCCTTCTGGCGAAGTTTTACCATGAGTTTTCTAATGACTCAATGAATTGAAAGGCTTTCACAGATTCTTGGGGTCTGTTATCTTTTCTGAAGAGGCAGAACCATAAAAAACTCCAGTGCTAGAGTCAGGACACATGGGTTTGACTCTCATTTCTGTTCTTGCCTCCTAACTGTGTTGTGTACCAGAAAAGTCATTGAAGACTACTGAGCTTCAGTTTCCCCATTTGTAAAATGGATAACTGGGAAAAATAGTAGATTTTAAAGAACTGTATCCAGGTGAGTTACTATCATTCACTAGCTGTGGTTGACTGGAAAAATATTAACTTTGGAACTGGAGTCTCAAGACCTGGATTTGAATCCCACCTTTGTTACCTACTAGCTGTGTGCCCTTGGACCAGTCACTAAACCTTTACTAGCCTTATCTGTAAAATGAATATAATATCTATTTTCCTTCTCTTTCACAGTAGGATGAAATGTGATGATGGATGTAAAGTATTTTGTAGGGGAAAGTGTCAATAACAACAACAACAATGATAATAACAATAGCTAGCATTGACAGCACCTTAAGTTTTGCAAAATACTTTTCATACATTAAATCTGATTTGATTCTTACAACAACCCTGGAAGGTAGGTGCTTTTATCCTCTATTTTATGGAATGAGGAAACAGATTGAAAGAGGATGTCACTTGTCCAGAATCATACACCCAGTGAGTGACTGTAGCAGAATTCAAACTCAGATCTTCCTGACTTCAAATCAAATATTCTGTCCGCTGCACAGGCTGCCTGCTAATAATAGCATGACAAATTCTTCCTGTGTGACCAGCACTAAATTCAGCATGTTGGAGATGAAGGAGGAGTGGTGGTGATAGAGTCTCTGCCCTCGAGTACATTATAATCCAAACACTTGGTTGGATATAATCCAACCAACATAGTATGAGATACTATGAGCCACACTTTTCCTAAAAGTTTTGTTGCTATATCAATAATATGGAAATAGGTCCTGATCAATGAATGACACATGTAAAACCCAGTGGAATTGCACATTGGCTACGGGTGGGGAGTGGGGGGTGGAGGGAGGGGAGGGAAAGAACACAAATCTTGTAAACATGGAAAAATATTCTAAATTAATTAAATAAATAAAAAATTTTAAGATAATAAAAAATAAAATAAAAGTTTTGTTGCGGGACCTTATGAATGCCACAGATGTTATGTGTATATTTCATGTCATATGTCATTTAGATTATAAAGCTGAGACAATCATTCTAAGGTACTTGTTTTCTTATGCTTAGCAAGACTGGCTAGAATATTGAGCTTAATATCTTGCAGATAGCAATGTTCTCTCAAATAACAGAAGAAACAAATTAGTTATCTAGAACACATTTTTGTTGTTGAGTTCTTTCAGTCATGTCCAACACTTCTGATTCTTAAAAAAACAAAAACAAAAACAAAAAAAAACCAACCCCTGGCGGTCTCTTTGTATCACACTCCATTAGCAGCAGTCTTTCTTATAACAAGAAAATAGTTAATTAAACTGATTTTGAAAAATAAATAAATGGACTTTGATTATATTCAAAGGTATATACCACATCCTGCACTGTCTCTCCCCTGAAGAAACAAGGTATGTATGCTCCTCATTAGTGTTCTGAAGCCAACTCTGGTCAATTCACTTGCAGTGGTTTTTTACCTTTTACATGATTATAATTGCTGTATTTATGAATAGGATCATAGATTGAGAGCTGGAAAGGACCTTAGATGTCATTAAAAAAGGAGTCCCAATTAATGCATTGCTGGTGGATTTGTGAATTGATCCAGCCATTCTGGAAAGCAATTTGGAACTATACCCAAAGGGCTTTAAAAGACTATCTGCCCTTTGGTCCAGCCATAAACTGCTGGGTTTATACCCCAAAGAGATAACAAGGAAAAAGACTTGTATCAAAATATTTATAGCCACGTTCTTTGTGGTGGCAAAAAATTGAAAAATGAGGGTATGTCCTTCAATTGGGGAATGGCTGAACAAATTGTGGTATCTGTTGGTGATGGAATATTATTGTGCTAAAAGAAATAATGAACTGGAGGAATTCCGTGTAATCTGGAAAGACCTCCAGGAATTGATGCTGAGTGAAAGGAGCAGAGCCAGAAGAACATTGTACACAGAGACTGATACACTGTGATATAATCCAATGTAATGGACTTCTGTACTAGCAGCAAAGCAATAATCCAGGACAATTCTAAGGGATTTATAAGGAAGAACCCTATCCACATCCAGAGAAAGAACTCTGGGAGCAAAAACAGAAGAAAATCAATTGCTTGATCACATGGGTTGATGGGGACATGATTGGGGATGTAGACTCTAAGGCAGTGATTCCCAAAGTGGGCACCACCACTCCCTGGTGGGTGCTGCAGCGATCCAGGGGTGTGGTGATGGCCACAGGTACATTTATCTTTCCTATTAATTGCTATTGAAATTTTAAAAAAAATTTAATTTCCGGGGGCTAAGTAGTATTGTTTTCTGGAAAGGGGGTGGTAGGCCAAAAAAGTTTGGGGACCAGGATCACCCTAAGGCAAATATTAATAATATGGAAATAGATCTTAATCAATAACACATGTAAAACACAGTGGAATTGCTCATTGGCTACAGGAAGGAATGAGAGGAGGGGAGGGAAAGAACATGAATCATGTAACCATGGAAAAATATTCTAAATTAATTAAATAAAATTTTTCAAAATTTTTCTAAATAAATAAATAAAGAAGGAGTCCCAGAGAGGTGGAACAGTGATTTTGCCCAAGGTTTTCTTGGTTTTTCTTATTTCGCTGAATTGATTCATATAAGCTTCTCTGAATCTTTTCTAACCTGTCATTTCTCATGGCACATGAATATTTCTTTAAATTTCTCTACCACAATTTGTTCATCTGTTCCTACAGTCAATGAGCATCCATCTCATTCCTCATCTTTTGGCACTCCAGAAAGCCAGTGAGCATTAATTTCTTGGGTGCTATTGTGTGACTTTTTAACCATGGGACTTTGTTAGTTGGGGAACCTACAGTTCTTTCAGGAAGAGAAAACACATTGTTCATACTTAATAACTTGAAAATTTACACAAGGTTCATAACCATTTGATTCTTCACTTGCTGACTTGTAGCTTAGTCAGGTTTGAGGGGTATAGAGTCAAAGTGAGTCAATGAGAGCTTCTAGGAGGAGTAGAGTTCAAGAGGTGGAAGAACTCAATACAAGGGCAAGCCATTTCCTAGCCAAACTATGCCTGCATAGTCCCTATCTAGTATATAATAGTATTGGGGCCTGAGGTAAGTATACATGATTTAATATTTTTGCTTTGTGTAGTGTGTGTTCTCATATAGTATCTTGCTGTTTTCATGGCTATCCAGTAAGGCTTTAATTAATCAACATTAATTTTTATTTATTAAATTTATTAAAAATTGGTGGGTTTTGTGAAGTTTTCTTTTTAGCTCCCTTGATAAAACTTCATTTTAAAGCTCAAACAGTTTCTCCACAGGTTGTGAAATTGGGTTGAGTTCTCCCTTTTTGTTAAGATCTTTGTAAAGAAGTACAGAATTTGGGGGCAGGGCTGAAAAGCTGCTTGATTACCTCATGTAATGAATCCAGTGCCCTGGGCAGCTGCCATTTTGGGAATGGAAGGTCCTTGGCATTCCTGTGAGGAAGTGGTGAGGGAGGAATTGAAATCTCTGAAGCCACTTCTTAAGTGACTATTTTCCAATCAGAGATATCCTGAGAGGGACTAGATGATGATGTCATAAGGAGTATATAAAATGTGCATTAGAGGCTCTCTTTTGCCCCTCTCCTTCGCTGTTCTCTTGCTAGCTCTGGTCTAGTTCTCCTGCCTAGATGTTCATACATATGTCTCTTTCTTGCCCAGCTCTTGTCCAGTCAAGCTGCCTAGTCACTCAGCTGCTCAATTTGATGCCTCCAACTCTCTCTCTCTCTCTCTCTCTCTCTCTCTCTCTCTCTCTCTCTCTCTTTCTATCTCTCTCTGTCTGTCTCTGTCTGTCTGTCTGTCTGTCTGTCTGTCTCTGTCACACACACACACACACACCACCTTTTGCCCTGTTCAAATTCCTTGGTGTCTGTTTAGACTGGTGAGAGTCCACTAGCTAGTTAGATTTTTTTCTAGCACCTGATTAATATATAATTTTATATTTAATATATACAGCCTCTGGATATTTCATTTATTACATGAGGTAGTCAGAAAATTGGAGATCTTTGTGAGGACAACTCTGAAGACAACTCAGAGACCACCAATTCAAGCCCCTCATTTACCACATGAAGAAGCAAGGCTTAGGGTAGTTAAACTACTTATTCTTGCCATGCAATGTTGAAACTAGGGCAAAGTCCCAGACCTCTTGGTTCCCTGTCAGTTATTGGAAGTATTTCTACAATGGCTCCAGGAAACAAGTAAACAAGGCTTTTTAGATGAATTCTTCATGGTCCCCATCAATTGTAGGAGCTCAGATTTCTAGTTTTGTTTTGTTTTTTTGTGGAAATGCAAATATTTTATCACAATAACAAAACATGGCCCTTTTCTTCATGAAGCCTTTTGTGAAAATCAAAAAGAGGCGGCGAAAACCCAGCAATGTGAAAAGGTATTCTCATTAACCTCTCTTTAGCTACCACCATTCCTAACAAATTCTGGCCGCCTTATCCCTTGCTTTCCCTACTTCTCATTACTTTTCTCCTTTGGCTCTAACAGATCACAACCTGCGTTCATCTCTCCTAAAAAGACAGAGATGTCTCTTTGCTCTGTTCCGCTTGGCTGGCTTGTCCTTGCCTTTTGAATATCCAGCTAGGGAGTGAGGGATGGCCAGAGCTGCTTTTTCCATCTCAGCATCTCACAGTTGGAATGGACCTTATAGGTCATTTAGTCTGAAGTGAAATGGACTAGAATCTCCCTGGTTAGTAGTAATCCAACTTCTGCTTGAAGATCTCCAGTGATGTGGAACTGACAACCTCCCAAGGAAGCCCATTCCATTATTGAATAGTTCTAGTTGTTAGAAAAGTTTTCTGTATATTGAATCTCAATCTGCCTCTCTGCAAATACCATTGAAAGGCCCCCATTTCTCCTAATTCTTCCCCCTGGGGCCAAAGAGAACAAATCTAAACTCATTTCTATTTGTCTTTCAAATACTTGAAAAGAGCTATAATTCCCTTCACCTTCCTCCTACCTCATAAGACTTCTCTATTTTAAACCAATCCTCATCTGGCATAGCCATCAATCTGTTCACCCCTTTGTGGGATAAATCATCAATGTCCTTCTCAAAGTGTAGCACCCAGAGTTGATCACAGTTCTCTAGATGGATTCTGATAAAGACAGAAGACAGTGCTGCCATCATCTCCCTTGGTCTGAATGCTGAGCCTCCCTTAATGCAACCTAAGTTGGTACCAACATAGATTTAATTGGCTGTCATGCCACAGAATTGACTCAACGTGAGCTTGTGGCACACCAGAATACCATTTACAGATACAACTTTAAAGCCCCTTGGTATAGAACTCTCTTCTCATTGGTGGAGAGTAATGACATTGCCTATATGAAGAGTAGAGAGAGAGAGAGAGAGAGAGAGAGAGAGAGAGAGAGAGAGAGAGAGAGAGATTGAGATTGAGAGCACACCAAATTCTTCAGTCTCTTTGCATCTCCTAAGTCTCTTCATACTCCCAACTCTATCCTATCCCTCAGGCTGGCATCACTCTCCACCATTGTAGAAGATCCTCTACTAGTGGGCTTTGGGTCTTGAGTAACAAACGGAATGGTTGTCTAACAACACTTTTCCAATCCTGTTCTTGTGAAGTTGATTTGTTTTATGCAAATATCCTGCTTAAATCTTATTAGACTCAGTCTGTGATTCTAGCTTGTTATAATATTTTTTGGACTTTGACTCTGTTAGTCATCTCTAGCCTTGTGTTCTGTGTGAAAGTTACCCGTCTGACACCTAGGGATTCATTGAAGTCAATGGTAAAAATATTAAGTGTGAACCAGAATGGGAACTTTCTTCTTACTATTATCACCTTCAGCAACCTTGGACCAAGAGATATGCTCTATTGTGAGAAGTATCAAGTACTCTAAAAACTCAAGGTATTATCCCTATATTGTACTTTCAAAACATCTTCCTTTTAATCGCTTAAAAGTCTGTCTGTTTCTGTGTCTTTATATTTCTGTTTCTACCTGTCTGCCTCTCTATATAAAACTGTATATATTTTTTGGTTTTGTTTCTCTCTCTGCCTCTATTTCTGTTTCTTTCTGTCTCTGTCTGCCGGTTTCTCAATATCTCTGTTTTTGTCTCCGTTTCTTTCTGTCTATATTCTCTTTCTGTCTGTCTCTGTCTCTCTATGAAATTGTATATATTTCTATTTTTGTCTCTTTCTGTCTACTTCTATCTCTGTCTCTATATTTTTGTTATTTAAATAACTGAATATCCAGGAAAATACTTTGAACAAGCCATAAGTGACTTCCTAAAGGAAATAAAAATTTCAGGATCAGATGATTTATAAGTGAATTGTATCAAAATTCAAAGAAAAGTAATTGCAATATTACACAAACATTACAAAAATAAGGGAAAAAAGTATCTTCCAAATCTCTTTCTGTGATATTAATTTGGTCCTGATACCTAAATCAGGAAGAACAAAATAGAAAACAAAAACTATAAACTAACATCTCCAATGAAAATGGACACAAACATTTAAAATAAAATATTAGCAAATTGACTAACATTTTAGAAAGATTATACACTATGATCAAATTGGATTTCTACCAGAAATGCAGGTTTGGATTAATATGAGGAGGACTCTAATGATAATAAACTTTGTTAATAATTTAAATAATCAGAACTAAATTATTATGTTAATAGATGGATTTTGGCAAAATTCAACATCTTTTTCTGTTAGAAACACTAGAAAGCATAGGAATAAATAGAACTTTTCTTAATATATTACACATTATTTATCTAAAACCATAAATAAACATGTAATAGAGAAAAATTAGAGACCTTTCCATTAAGATCAAATGTAAAGCAAAAATGCCTATTACCACTAATATTACCAAATTGCTATAAAAGTTTCCTAAAGCAATCAGATAATGACAGAAATAGTTCCAGAATTGGAGTGGGGAATAAAGAGGGAAAAAGGATATTTTCAGAGATAGAGGTGTTGTTTAGACCATGGAGGAAATGGATGAAAAACCGGAGTCTAGAGTGAAGTGAAGCATCACTGTTATTTAAACTCCCCTCCAGCTTTACTGATCTATCTCTGTCTTCACTATACCAAGGATCCTTCCTTCCTTCCTTCCTTCCTTCCTTCCTTCCTTCCTTCCTTCCTTTCTCCCTCCCTCCCTCCCTCTCTCTCTCTTTCTTTCTTTCTTTCTTTCTTTCTTCCTTTCTTTCTTTCTCTTTCTTTCTTTCTCCCCCTCTCTCTCCCTCTCTCCCTCTTCCTTCTCTCCCCTTCTCCTTTACCTTCTGTCTTAGTATCAGTTCTAAGACAGAAGAACACCAAGGATTAGTCAAGTGACTTGCCCAGGGTTGCATACCTAGGAAGTGTCTGAGACCAGATTTGAAACCAGGTCCATTTTGCTATCCACTGTACTATGTAGCTTCTCTGATATGAGGTATTGTTTCAGTCTGTCAAATAATATTTCTTGAGCATCAAAAACGTTCAAGTCATGGGCAACTGATATAGTAGTTTTTAAAATGTCTATTATCTGTAATCATAATAGATATAGTTAATCTGATTTTTTTAAAGAGAGGTCAAGATGACCTCTAAGACCCTTTCTAGCTCTGACATTGTATATTCTAAGTCTTCTTCCAGCTCTAGAGGCTTGGGTCTATGAATTTAAGTTCTTCCTTATAGAACAAAGGATTCCTGAGAAGGAATTGTACATATTAAAAAAACCTGTAAATATTCTGGCTTGTCCCTTTTCCCCACATACTTGACATGGAAACTGTTTTTAAGGTTTAGATACCTTCTGAAACATCATTTAAATCCTCAGTTTCTTATTTTGGCATCTACCCATAGACCTTTCTCCTACTGCCCAGGCTCACCAGAATTATTGAGCAAAGAGCAGTGTGCCATAGGTTAAAAAAAAAAAAAAAGATATCACCATCAGTGAATGGGGTTCCCTGGTACTGGGTTATTGCATTAGCTCAAGGTCCATAGACCTTGGACAGAGCTTGAGCCCAACAGGCTGAGGCAGAAATCATTTGCTGCTGACTGCTTCTTTATGCTGGTCTCTGCCTAATTCTTTTATTTTATTTTTTAAAGGATCATAGGATTTCGAACCAAACTACTTCTTTTTACATATAGGGAAGCTGAGACAGAGAGAGAGGCAGTGATTTTCCCATGGTAACAAAGGTAATAGGTAATAATGAATGGCAAGTAGCAAACTGCAAGTCTAAGTCTAATTTGTTCTAAATCCAGTGATGTTTTGTTATCATACATTCTCTGTTTCTGTCTCTGTCTCTCTGTCTGTCTGTCTGTCTCTCTCTCTTTCTCTCTCTCTCTCTCTCTATATATATATATGTGTGTGTGTGTGTATGTGTGTGTGTATGTAATATATAGATATATAATTTTTATTTTCCCAGTTACTTATAATAACAATTTTCAACATACATTTTCCAAAAGCATAAGATCCAAATTATCTTCCTCTTTCCCTTGCCTCCCTGCTCCCAGAAATGGTAAGCAATTTGGTTATCATATATTATTAATCATCTATCATCATTGTAGTCAGTCAAATGGAAACTGGAAACTTGGATGCTTTCTATGGGCTTCCAAAGCCCTTATTATTGACCCCTCTTTCTTCCTGTCTTCTGTGACATCCTTATAGGACAGTAGAAGGACCACAGTTTAGAGAAATTAAAATTGAGTCCTGACTTGGTCCCTTCCTGATGATATGACTGAGAAGTTATTTAACTTCTTAGTCTTTATTTTCTCATTTGTAAATGGGAGTAATGCTTTCAATGCATATCTCACAGGGTTGTTGTAAAGAGAATGCTTTGTAAACCTTTAAGTATTATATACATTTGTTATACATACTATATACATACATAAATACTATATACATTTGTTATTGTTGTTGTCATGATATCTCCTTCCTTCCTGTCAATATTCCACACACTTTCACATAACTTCAGAGTAAGAAAGGGTCTTTAAGGTTATCTAGATAAACCTTTATTTGAACTGAAATCTCTCCTAAAGTTAATATGTGATCATTCTTCCCTTCCTCCCTTCCTCCTCCTTCCCTCCTTCTCTCCTTCTCTCCTTCCTTCTACTTCCTTTCCTCCCTCCTTCCTTCCTTCCCTCTTTCCCTCCCTCCTTCCTTTATTCCTTCCTTCCTTCCTCCCTTCCTTCCTCCCTCCTTCCCTCCTCCCTTCCTCCATCAGTTCCTTCCTTCCTTCCTTCCTTCCTTCCTAACTTCCTTTCTTCCTTCCTAACTTCCTTCCTTCCTTCCTTCCTAACTTCCTTCCTTCCTCCTTTTCTTTCTTCCTCTCTTCCTACTAATTCTCAAAATCATAGAATCTGAGAATTAGAAGAGACATCAGCAACTGCCTGGCCCAGATCTCAAGTAAAAGGAATCCCTACAACGATATACCCAACAAATGGTTGCCCAGTCTTTTTAGATCTCTATGGAAGGGGAACCAAACAGTTCTTAAGGCTTTGAGACAACTCCAGCCAGCCTTTAGGTAGCTTCTTCTGACCACAAACCTAGATCAAGCTTCTTGCATCTTCCACTCATTGTTATTAGTCCTGGCTTCTGGGGATAAAAGGGATAAATCAAATCCCTCAACAACATAACAGACCTTGAAATACTGAAAGTTAGTTATCATGTCCCTGAGTCTTCTCTTCTCCAGGCTAAAATTCCCCAATCTTCAGTTAGCATGAGTGAAGAAAGATGATTGGCCCTAGTCAATTCTTGGGACCCATCAATTTGAGCAGTTGATGATTCTTTTCTGTCTGTTGAGAGGCAATATGATATAATAGACAGAACATTGGTTGAGGGGTTATGATCTGGGGACTGAGTTCTATTCCTTGTTCTATTGCTTTTTGACCAGGTGACCTTTGTCTCCTCATTAAGTCTCAGTTTCTCTGTCTGTAAAATGGGGATAATGATACTTGCATGCCCTGGGTTGTTGGGTCTTCAAAGAGTTATCTAATAATAATGAAGTAATTTGGTAGAAAATATTGTCATTAAGGAAATGGATGCATATAGACCCTCTTCCTTTGTTTTAGCAGATGACATCTCCCACTCCTGTGTCCATCAGCATCACCAAAAGGGCAAATTTCCTGACAAGGAAAGCAAAAATAGCCAGGACTCCCTTCTGGAATGAAGCAATTAGGATCTTAGTAACAAACTACAAATGTATAAATGTTGTTCTGTCTCCAGGAGGAGGCTTGGAAAGGTGACAGAAATGGAAGCAGAAAACAGGTCCTACTTGCTGAAACTTGCAAATTTCTTCTCATTGATATTTTTTCCTTCCAGTTGGTGTCTACCACCTGCTAGGATCACAAACCATGCAGGAGCTGTCTTGCCACAGACACATTTCTATCTTCAGTGCCTTTCTGTAATGGGCTATGCAAATTTATGAGGAGGATTCTCTGAGCTTTCCAAGCCAGAGTAAGCAGCAGAAATCTTCTCTGGGCAAAGTTATTTGTGTGAAGCATGCTGTAAATATTTGTCTAGCCCAAGAAAATGACTTAAATTACATAATTAAACTCTTTATAGACTTGGCTTTCTTATGCAATGACTAGGATGAGGGGATGGACAACAGCTGTCCTCCAGTTTTTCTGAAGAAGAGCCTGTTGTTTTTTTAAAGATAGCTTCCCTCCCCTGGTACTGTTATGCTTTATTGCATTTCTAGGGATAATGAGAAACCAGGGGAAAAAATGTCACCTTAAAGGCCAGAGCACTGTATTTGGAGTCACAGGGCCCAGATTTGAATCCCAGCTCTGCTAATTGCAGCCTGTGTGAACTTAGGTAAGTTTCTTTCCTTCTCTGATTCTCAGGTTCTCCTACATGATGTTGGGATCATAAATTTGGAGATGGAAGAGCCTGAACATTCAACCTGTTCCTTTTAAAGGTGTTAGAAAATAAGGTCCAGAGAAGTTAAGTAATTTTTAAGTTTTTAAGAAGTCAAGTAATTAGAATTAGAGGTAGGATTTGAACCCGCACATTCTGACCCCAAGTCAGTGCTCTTTCTATTTTTCTACAGTGGGCACTGGACTAGAGAACACTGATTTCTCATATTGATATGGTACTTTAAGATGAACAGAGAACCACCCTGGCAGCCAGGTTACACAATTACTGTTATCCCCATTTTGTTGGTGATGATTTTTTATTCTTGTAGGAAACTCCCTCTGACAAAGCAACTATTCTGTTCCTACTAGGTTTTGCTAGAGCATTTAGAAGTTAAGTGCTTAGGGTCATACAACTAGGCTCTAGCCACTAAATACCTGTTGCACCTCCCCATTTAAGTGCTTAGGGTTATACAACCAGACTTTCACTCCCAGATGCCTGGTTGCCCCTTTCTATTTAAGTTCTTTGGGTTATACAACCAGGCTCTCTAACCACTAGATTCCTGGTCACCTCTCCATTTTTAGAAGAGTAAATAGCCTTGGAGAATGGTCATCCACTTGGCAAATGGCATTTAGTCCATGCCCAGTAACAGCTGTGCAAGTACCATCAAAAAAATTCCTTTTCCCGAACCCTGCCTCCTAGCACACCAGTCCTTGCCCTCCGATTCATCTTATGGCATTCTCCTCATCACATTTTAAAAGAGCAATGATTCAGGGACATAGGACTTAGTGTTCAAATCTTATCTCTGATATTTCCTCCCTGCTCAAAGGGATCAAAGATTTGCACCCAAGTCCTCCGACTTTAAACCGGGGAATCTTTGTCCCATCACACTAATCTCTAATCATCCTTCTAGCTTTTAATTCTATGATTATCAGTAATAATAGTAATTGGTGTCTAAATGATGCTTTTTAAGACTTCAAAGTACTCTGAATGCCCTTTCTTCTCAGAATCATGAGGGAGGGGGCCTAGATATTATTATCATCAACATCCCCATCAGAAAAAAAAGAGGCAGCCAAGATTCAGGGAGGATAAGTGGATTCCTCATGGTCACACAGCCATTAAGTATTGGATCCCGGGTTTAAACTCAGGTCTGCTCCTGACTTGAAATCTTGTGTTCTCTTTATTTATTTTACTTCATCTTATCAGAAAAAGGTGGGAAGGCAATCATGGGTCTCTGGAACAAGGGGCAAAGAACCTAGGAATAAGAGGTGTGCTGGCAAATGTTTAACAACTGGATCTTAAAAAAATACCTATGACCCATTTTTTTTTGGCAGTGAATTTCTCTAATCTAAGGAAATCATGGCAGTTTCATAAAATATAAAATAAACTACAAGTGGATAAAAAAATTAAACTTTTGACTCTCTGGAAAACATGTTTCATAGTACAATAAATGATATGTGCTTCTTTCCATTTAAGGGGTTAATTTTCATTTGGAATATCTTAGAGAACAAAAATTCAATTTGCATTAAAAGCTTGGCTTTTACTCACTCCAGTGTGGAGGAGAGACTGTGAAATTTCAGAAGTTCTTAACAGTGTCCTTCTAGTCTTGATAACTCAGTGATATAATATTTTGGTGCCTGATCTGGGTACTTTCTTGTTCATTTTCCTCATCACTCTGGGTAATGGGCTCTATTATTGGCAATTTATCTTGGTCAAACCTTCTTCTTGCAAAACTATCCCTCATAATGAAGGATACATGGAAGTTATTTTTCCACATTTTGGGCAAAAGAGTCTTAAGAAATTTTAAGGGAAAGTTAAAATAGGAGATACACCTAGCATTTGGAAAATGAATGGGTGAGATGGAAGTTAAACAGTGGCTCTAGAACTCAGCTCAACTCTCATTCAAAAACTGGCACAACTGGGGCAGTGAGGGGGCTCAGGGGATAGAGCACTGACCCTGGAGATGGGAAGTCCTGGCTTCAAATCAGACCTCAGACACTTCCTATCTGGGTGAGCCTGGGCAAGTCACTTAACTTCCATTGCCTAGCCCTCAATTATCCTCTGCCTTAGAACCAATATTTAGTGTCAATTCTAAAACAGAAGGAAAGGGTTTAAGAAAACAAACAAAAAACTCAACTCAACTCTTTCTCACGAGTTGGCATAATTGAGCCCAGAACTCTAACTAGGTTCCCTTGCTCATGGAGGTATATAATTCAGAGCAATAGAAAGAGAACTGGAGGGGAAATCGATAACCCAGAACTCAGTCTATCAATAAATGTTATGCCATTTCTCCATCTGGGGCTCAATTTCACAATGTGAATTGGACTTTATGACCTAAAGTAGTTATGTCCAAACTTTTAAATTTCATATCCTTATTTATTATTTAAAAAAAGAATTTGCGCTTGCATCCCCCAATGTGTAAGTGTGTGTGCACCTATATCTATCTCTGTGCCTATTTATGTATAAATTACCAGTGATAACTCATTCTGGCCCATCCAAAGAATAGTCAGGGGTGGAGAGAGTAGAGGTCAAACCTATTATTCACACCTTCTTTTGCTTCCTTAGTTCTCTGGTCCCTTCCAGCTCTAAATGCTGTGATCTTTTCCCTACTTTACCATTTTGCTTAGGATGGTCCCTAAGGATGGTTCAGATACAGAGAGGTTCACAGAATGTCACTCCAAATATCATTGTCCTTCCCTCCACCAGTCTGGATTCCATACTCTGTGGGCACCTCCCTTCTCATTAATAGAACACCCTGCCTCACTGAGGTGAGCTTTGAACCCATCAGTCCACTTGATCTTCCCTGTTCCCTGAAGGGCAGAGCTTTGCTGTCTGCTTAGGAGCTGTGCTGCCCAAAGGAGATCTGTGAATCATAGAGCAGCTATTTGTTATGGAAATGCACTCCATGCCACTGGATTCCACAGGGATTGCAATTTATATTATGAATTAACTCCTATTATAGGAAAGATTCCTGTTGACTCATGAAAATTAAAAATAACCATAGGGAAGAAAGAGATGCATTTGAAAATTTAGGATCTTAGTCCCAGGGGCAAGAAAGGATTTGCTTTTTGCAAACTGACAGCAAAGCCCAAAATCAGCTGAGGGAAACTAGAATGGAGCTCCATGGGATGGAGAGCTTCTTCCAAAGCAATGTGGGGATAAGAGAAAGATAAATAGAATCAATATAGATAGAGCAATAGGAAATGAGACTGTTTACTGTTAATTTTCCATAATAGTATTTTAACTTAACTGTAAAAACCTTGAGGGGAAGAGAGCTCACTTGTCATCTCCACAACTACTCTTCCGAAAGAAAGCAACCTCTCTTCGTTTCTGCTCTGAATTCCCTTTGCTGATGTTTAAATTAGCCATCCTGATTAGAATTCCGAAGCAATCCCTCCCTGGAAACGCAGAGGCAACATGGTAGAGTGGATAGAGCACTGGACTTGAGTCAATTCACATCTCTTGAGCATTCCCTTGCCTGTGAGGATTCTCCTTAGTTGTTCTGTCTCCCTCAGCAGAGGCTGATTCACGCCAGCCATCTCTTCATTTCCCATCCAGCTGTACTTCTCTGAACTTTTCCATAACAGTCCTGCTCTCAGTACTCTTCTCCTTCCCCACCACTAACTCATTTTTTAGCTTCCTTTTGTGTGTCTTCCCCCATTAGATTCTAAGCTCCTTGAGGGCAGGGACCATCTTTTTTTTCTAAAGTATTCCTGACAAGTCATTACCCAGTCTTTACTGGAAGACCTCCAGTGAGAGAGTTTACAGCCTTCTAGAGAGCTCATTTCATCTTTGGACAGCTCTAAACTTTTTAAAGTTACTTGGTTTTTTAAAAATTAAAATTTTTTAAATTAAGAAAAATCTATTTTTCTTTATATCTGTATTCCTAGCACATAGTACAGAACCTAGTACATAGCACTGAATAAATATTTATCAGCTGATTGACTACTGTAATTAAGGAGCAAAAGGAAGAGAGTACCCCAGTTCCAAGGTGAGAAAGATGTTCCTGTGGAAGGGAACAAGGCAGGCATGGGAGCAGCTCATGTATTCAATCTGCAAGTAAGCATGGATTTGTCTCCCCCACTAAATTGTGACCTCCTTGAAGGTAGTGACTGTTTTTTGCCTCTTTGTGCTTGGCAAATAGTAGGCACTTAGTAAATGTTTATTTACTTTCAAATCTGACTTGTGTGACCCTGGGCAAGTCATTCAGCCTCAACTGCTTAATCCTTTTACCTTGGAACTAATACTTAGTATGGATTCTGAGATAGAAGGTAAAGGTTTTAAAAAAAATGTTTATTGACCAACTGAAAGCCTTGGGAGATTGGTATATCATATATACATTTTAATGTATTTCTTTTCATAGAACTTTTTAGAGTTAGAAGGCATCTTAAAACCCCTTAAATCTAATTTAACCTTCTCTGCCCATCCCTCCCGTATGCAAACAGCTGAAACAGTGGCAAAAGTAGTTAATGAATTGCCCTAGTTCTCCTGGTTAGAAAAGCAGATCTAAACCCCAATCCTCCTGTTTCAAGTTGGTGCCCTGGCCACTCTGCTATGTTGCCTCTGTTTCCTGTGAGGGGTTGCTCTAGAGTACTACCCAGGATAGATAATTGAAACTTCAGCCAAGGGGGAATTCAGATGAGAAATAAAGGAATATTTCCTTTTGTGGGCAGCTGTGGAGAGGAAGCAGATGAGTTCTCTTCTCCTTTGAGCCTTTACAGTTAAATGAAACACTAATCTCCTGGGAAGGACTGGGTGAAGTCTATAGTTAGAGAATGGTTACCTGGACCATCAGCATATTACAGAATCTGAGAAGATATCTCAGAAGTCATCCGAGTCATAGACCTACCACACATTGCAAGACATTCCTCATTGGTTCCCTTGCAGATAAAAAAAAATATGGAGCTCAGAAATTTGGCACTCAGATATGCTGTGCAATACAAAATCTGTCAAGGGCTCTCCATCAAGGCTACCCAATATGGTATCATTGAATGTGGACCCTGAACACATTCTAAACTTCAGTCTTGTACCAAGTGAAGGCAACCAGCTGGGTCTGAAAGCACCGACTCTTCCCCTCCCTCTCCTACACAATGATTCTCACACGTATTCTCTTGAACATATACTCTAATTTCATTAAATGCCAGTGCTAAATCTATCAACAGGGAGCTAAGTAGTAGGGGATAGTGTGTCAGGTCTGGAGTCAGGAAAACTTCTCTTCCTGAGTTCAAATCTGACTTCAGACCCTAGTTGAGTCACCCTAGGTAAGTCATCTTTTTGCCTCAGTTTCCTCAACTGTAAAATGAACTGGAAAAAGGAATTTTCAAACCACTTTGCCAAGAAAACCTGAAATGGTTCACAAAGAGTTGGATACAATGGGAAATGATACAACTCCATAAGCAACCCGCAAGTTAAACCTCCTTCACCCCAAAGCTAATGTTTCCCTAAGGCTCAACACTGGGTTTTGAGGCCACAGACACCTCAATCTCTTAAACTGGCTTGTAAAATCATAGACAGCTGCATCCTGGCACAGACTCTAGGACACAGCTTTTCTTGCCTTCAATCTGGGTATCCCCGGACTAGAACAATCTAGTCCAACCTGGAGCCAAACAGGAATCCTCTCTAAAGTATTCCTGACAAGTCGTCATCCAGACTTTATTGGAAGACCTCCAGTGAGAGAGTTTACAGCCTTCTAGAGAGCTCATTTCATTTTTGGACAGCTCCAAACTTTTTTAAAGTTGCTTGGTTTTTTAAAAATTAAAATGTTTTTAAATTAAGAAAAATCTACTTTCTCTGCTTTCTCTCTTCTTGCCTATGTTAGGGGAAAAAGAAGAAAAAAATAAAATCCTTTTAACAAAAATGTACAGTCAAACCAAATATATGTATATATTCCTCCGCTGGCCATGTACAAAAAACTAGGGTCTCATTCTGCACCCTGAGGCCATCACTTCTAGGACAACTGTGATTGTAAGAATATTTTTCCACCTGTTCTATTCAGGAGAATATCACAGAAGGTCTGGAAAAATGCTGAAATAATGTCAAAGTTCAGTAGCAGGTACCTAACAGTTAGAAAAAAAAGGGGAAGAAATATCAAAACCTGATTTCCAGTTGGGAGCTCTTGTCTTTGGTCACACCAAAACCGACATGCTGTCCCTTTTTCAACTCCGAAGGAACAAGTAGTGGCTGGATACATACTAATTCTCAGCAGCTCTCTTCAGGCTGGGGTAGGGAAGAGGAGGAGGGTGGGGGGAAATCTGCCTTTGTGGTTGCAGGCATAAGTGCTAGCCTGCTGTTATGCTAAAAATTTCTGTCTCGGGAAAGTTTCAGGCTAATTTTCAGGGAGAAAATTAGATGAAAAGTGGCTTTTAAACACTGAAAGTCTTGTGTTGAAAAAAAACTTCGTTCCCATGGAAACATTTTCTTTTATCATCCTTGTTGCAATGTCATAAATCGAGCCCCCTAACAGAAACACAATTGAGGTAATTGCTGCGGAGGAAGTCTGTGATGGGCTTGAGCCTGGCCTTCCAGGGCCTCCTTGCAAAGCTGAGTTGGGAAACTTTTACACTCAGCCCATTACTTTTCTTTCTTTCCTTTAAAAAAAAAAACAACAACCCTTACCTTCCATCTTAGAGTAAATACCAAATATTGGTTCTGAGGCAGAAGAGCATTAAGGGCTAAGCAACTGGGATGAAGTGACTTGCCCAGGATTACACAGGTAAGAAATATCTGAGGGCACATTTGAACCCACGACCTCTCATCTCTAGGCATGGCTCTCAACTCACTGAGCCATCCTACTGCCCCTCAGCCCACTACTTTTCTTTTTTCCTTTTTTTTTTTTTTTAAACCCTTAACTTTTGTGTATTGGCTCCTTGGTGGAAGAGTGGTAAGGGGTGGACAATGGGGGTCAAGTGACTTGCCCAGGGTCACACAGCTGGGAAGTGTCTGTGACCAGATTTGAACCTAGGACCTCCTATCTTTAGGCCTGGCTCTCAATCCACTGAGCTACCCAGCTGCCCCTCTTTTTTCTTTTTTTTCTGAGAAGGGAAGTGATGACTTCCCTTTATATTTAACCATTATGTTGCCCATCCTTTTTTGTTTTGGTTTGGTTTTAGATTTAAATGTTTTATTTTTTAGAAAAATTTTCCATGGTTAGCCCACTACTTTTCAAGGAGAACTGAACTCACCATTTGAGTTGAATGCAGGGATGCTAATAGCAGGTTTGAGGATTTTATTAAAGTGCATTAGTCAAGTTTACAAAAGACAATCTTAAATGTCACATTGCCTTTGATTCAATGAACATTTAAGCCCCTACTACAGAAGCATCATGGTATAATGGTAAGAAACTGGACTTGGAAGACTTGGGTTCAAATCTTCCTCGCAACATTTCTGACTGTGTGGACCTTGGTGAGTCACGTAAATGCCACATCTCGGGAAACCCCCTACAAATGATCTACTGAGGGCTGGCGATCTGTCATTGATGGACCCAGGCAAGCTAAGTCATAGATTCCTCGTGTATTTGCACATTCATCCAAGTAAGGTCCTGATCCTTCCTGTATATGCCCATTCATATGGGCAAGACCTTATGCTAGGTATAGAGACAAAATGAGGTTACTCCTACTTTCAAGAAGGTTACGATCTAATAGGGGAGATTCTTCACATACACAGATCACTGCAATACAGACTGAATGTGTAAGAGGGGCAACTTGGGGTAGTTGAAAGAGTAATGGACTCAGAATCAGGATGTCTGGGTTCAAATTCCAGCTCTAGTGCTAGTTAGGTAACCCCAAGTGAAGTGCTTAACCTCTGAACATCAATTGGCTCATTCGTAAAAGGAGAATCATAATGCACTATTTACTTTATAGAATTATGATGGGAAGAATGCTTTGCCAACCTTAAAGTGCCATAGAAATTTCACTCTATTGATCAATAATCACTCATCAAGTGCCTACTATGTGCCAGGCACTGTGCTATTGTGCAAGAGACAACAAAAGAAACAAGAGATAGTGCCTCCTCTCAAGGAGTTTACAATCTAAAGGAAGAGACAACAAACAAATATATACAAACAAGCTCTGTATGGGATAAATAGGAAATAATTAAAAGAAGGAAAACATTAATTTTAAGGGGTTGGGAAAGGTTTCCTGGAAAATATGGGAGTTTAGTTGGCAGTTTAGTTTAGAAGGGAGCCAAAGAAGCCAGTAGAGATGAGGAGCGAGAGCATTCTAGGTATGGAGGACAGCCAGAGAAATGTGAGTTTTTATCAGTTCTTATAAACAAGGTCCTCCCTCTGAGAGTTCTGAGGGGTTCTTTAAACTCCTTAAATTTAAAGTAGACATTGACATGGTACTGATTCCACCCCTTAATTTCATTTTAATTTAGTACTATCTGGTATAGCTCAATTAAATCCAACAAATATTTATTAGGCATTAACTATATACATAGAACACCATGCTGGACCGTAGGGGAGAAAAGAGATTTAGATTACAGAATCTCAGGATTAGAAGGCAACTTGGAGGCCAGTGAGTCCAGCCCATAGTTAAAAAAGAATCCCTTTTATGGCATCCCCAACAAGTAGCCCTCCAGCCTCTACTGGGAGATTTCTAGCGATTAGAAACCTATTGCCTGACAAAGCAGCCCATTCTGTATTACCTAACACCCAGGCTTGGGTGTCTTGAAGCTTCACATATATGTGGGAAGCTCACCTGGTATAGTAACAGACTTGGAAAGGACGGTAGCCTGAGATGGTCTGCTGGGCTCTGCCCTGGGGATAAAGGTGTGAAGAACTTCCTCTCTTTAATGAGAGAAAATGTCAGGGACTTTCCATCACTTTCAAAGCTCCCAAGAAACCAACAAAAAATTCGATAGAGGAAGCGAAAAGATCCCACTTGGAAAGTTCTAGAAGAGAGGAAGGGAATTGATTTCCTTGCAACTCAGGACCAGATGACCTTTTTACAAAGCCCTTTGCTGACAGGTGTCATTTCATAAGACACATTTAAATCCCTTATTTTATGATCCCATGAGGTGGCTGGGACAGGAATTATTATTCTCATTTGACAGGTATGAAAAATTGATAAGTGATTTGCCCAAATACAACCAGCTAGTCCATGATGAAATGGGAAAAGCACTTAACTTGGACTCCTAGGATATGAATTCAAATCTAGATTTAATAACAGTCTGATCTCAGGCAGCACACTTAGCCTTCCTTGGACTCAGTTTCTTCATCTGGAAAAAACTATTTCATAGGATTATGAGGGGAAGAATATTTTCCCCACCTTAAGATGCCATAGAAATATCACTCAGATAGTCAATAAACATTCATTTAGTGCTAGTTTGTGCCAGACATTGTGCTAAGTGCTAGAGACACCAAAAGAAACAAAAAAGTAGTCCCTGCTTTCAAGAAGTTTACATTCTAAAGAGGGAGACATTAAGGAAACATGTATGAACAAACTTCATTCAGGATAAATAGGAAATAACCAATAGAAGGAAAGCACTAGAATTAATTGAGCTCTAAGGTCTCTTCCCACCCTAGATCTGAGATCCGGTGATTGGTAGAGCCACAATTTAATCTTCTGTTCCTAGCCCAATGTTCTGTAGGCTGGTACCCCGAGTCTCTGTTGATCTCCTAGGTGCTTTGAAAGTGTTGGGGTGAGTTTGACATTTTGTTCCATTGAGAACAGCACAGTCTGAAAAAGGACAACTTTGGCCCCTCTGTCCTACTCTCCAGGAGTCACTGTGATCTCCACGCCCTTTGCCTTTTTGTTCCCGTCTCCCAGGGTAAATACTGCCAACATGTTCAAACTTAAGCCAAGGGTGAAAAGTCCAGCATTTAGATTCTCACTGGCAGAGGACTTGCCCTAGTAATGGGCTTGTTATTTCCATTGCTGACCTCAGAAAACTGTACCTTTCACCCACTGAGCCCAGGGCAACAAAACCCTGGAACTTCCCACTGTGTTTCTCTCACTGATTTTTTGTTTGCTTTTGTAACTGTTGTTTCTCTTCCATTGACAATGTCATATCTTCAGACTTACCAGGAAAGGTCAGGGAGGTTCTGAGGGTTGAATAATTTTTATTAATTGGCTTCATGTCTCTATAAACAGAGACCTTAAAACAGTGACTTGACCAATTGGTCCCTTGTCCATTGTCTACAAATGCTATCTTCTTTGTCCTCCTGGAGGTCTATGTTAAAGCTAAAGGATGGACTAGGATGAAGAGAGAAGAGTCTGAACAAATCACATCAACCCAAAATCCAATACAAACGATCCTTGATTTGAGGTTGCCTGAAAATAGATGGCCCAATCCATGCAAGTATTTGAGCATGATTTCATCCCATATATCTGGATAGAAATGGGGCATCTCAGGAAAACTGGAGCTCATTCTCATGAAGACAAAATCGGCATCTATTTTAAAACTCAAAATATTATGGAAAATCTACTGAGTCTGTGCACATGTGTTCATATGACTATAAATTTGTGACTTGGTGCATGTATGTTAGTTTGCTCACAGGCACAAATGTATAAACTAATACATACATGAGATTTTGTGCAGGGAAATGACTTTGAATAATGGTAAGTATATTAGCATGTATGTGTCATGTTCCATGTCATGTGTGTATATAGGACTTATATGTGTGTACATGTGTGGTTATGCATTTATGTGGCAGTGAATGTACTGTGTACTATATATTTTGAGGAATGAAAAAGTTTTGGTGAGGTGCTTCTTGAGAATCCAGCACCATGCCTAGCTGAGGCGTAGAAAATGGCCATCTGTGTTGGGGAGGGAGGCTTTCCACATGGATGAAACTGTGGACTTTCTGAAGAATAGCAGTACTATTAAATGGTGGTAAGTAAACAGATTAACCATGTAGTTGAAGAATAACACAATGTTGTGGGTGTCATGACAAAAAGAAGCGGCACGTTTTATGCTTTATGATTGAATATTTTTTGCATTAATAACAGTGCTAAACCAACCTTTGCTGATTCCCTATGGCCTCTCTGCAGTTCCCCAAAATGTGATCCTATTGCTGGACCTTAGACCTTCCTCTTCCTGTCTGCCTTTAATCTAGTGCTCAGGACCCAAAGAAAGGTTCAAAGTCATTTGGGTTCCCCATTGATTCACTCAAGGCTCCACACTAGTGGTTTTTCAGGAGCTCAGAGGCAATTAATCCTTAGAGCTAGAAGTTCAAGAATCATAGGCTTATAGAAAGAGCCAGAAAGGATTTTAAAGACCATTTAATATAATCTTCTCAAGTATGACCTTAGACATGTATGAGCTATATGACCCTGGGGAAGTCACTTCACTTTGGTCTGCCTCAGTTTTCTTTTTTCTGCCTCAATTTTCTTATTTGTAAAAGGGGATAATAACAGCACCTACCTCACAGGATTGTTGGGGGCATCAAAGGAAATTATATTCGTCAAGGGTTCCATACTGAGTAGTATAATAAATTCCTGTTTCCTTCCTTCTTCTCATTTGAGATGTAAAAAATGAGAAAGGAAGTTTCTCCAACTTTACATAGTTATGAAGTAGCAAAGTCTTCATTTGAACTTGGGTCTTGTTATTTCTAGCTCTTTCATTCTCTTTGCTAGAGGACGACTTCGAATGACTACAGGTGGAAATAAAAACTCCCTTGGAAAGCTTAACAGGTAGAGTTAGGAGGCTACCTAAAGTGATCTTGGTCATTTTTCCAAGAAGGCTGGATATTCAATGTTTAGCTGGAGAATGAAAAAAGACTTTCCAAAGAAGTTGGAAGTAATCAAGAGAATTTGTATTATATAACAAGCCAAAGGCAGTTGGGTGGGTGGGTGGAGCAGCTGAGTGACTCAGTGAATTGAGAACTAGGCCTAGAGATGGGAGGTCCTAGGTTCAAATCTGGCCTCAGACACTTTCTAGCTCAGTGACCCTGGGCGGGACACTTGACCCCCATTGTGTGGCCCTTACCACTCTTCTGCCTTGGAACCAATATACAGTACTGATTCCAAGACAGAAGGTAAGGGTTTAAAAAAACAAAAACAAACAAACAAAAAAAAACACAAAGGCAGTTGGGTCTTAGGAGGCTTCAGTGTTATAATTAGGAACTTTGGTCCCTAATCAGCAAAGGACCCAAGGGAAGAGAAATAGAGCCCCTAAGTTACCCTGAAGCTATAGTGGGCTATTGCTGTTGAGAAATTTAAAATTCTAGGCATCCCAAGAGAGCAAAGGTCCAATGATGTATATATGTATGTGTGTGTGTATGTGTTCCCATGCATACTCACCCCAGCTAGGGGCAGTTGTGCCAGGAAAGAGGTAAAATAATGGCAGACCTTCATGGATTGGTGGTCCAGAGGGCAGACTTCCTCTGGGGGAGATTCAGTCATCTTCGGTTGCCATTCCAAAAGATATGACTTTGAAGAGAAAAAAACCCTCACTAGCCCCTACTATGTCACTACTCAAAGGGAGGTGAAGTATGCCTCTTAGGAGTCAGTGGGTTAGGACAAGTCCCAGCTGCCTTATGCTAGACTCCTTGGAGTCTTTTGAATTAATAATAACTTACATTTCTATAGTGCTTTAAGATTTGTAAAGTGCTTCACAAACATTAGCTCCTTTGAGTCTCACAACAAAATCATAAGATAAGTTCTATTATTATCCTCATTTTTACATGTGAGAAAACCAAGACTGCGAGAAATTAAGTGATTTTTCCCAAAATTACAAAGCCAAGATGTATCAGAGAAAGACCTCCAACCCAAGTCTTCCTGACTCTAAGGCTGGAGTTCAATCCTTGCCTTGCTCTGAATTCTTTACCCTCAAGTTCTCTGGTTTCCCTTGTGTGTCTTGTATAACCTGGAAAAGGGGGAATGATTGACTAACTGTCAAAGCAGAAGCAGTATTGACTTGTATACATGTAGACTTGAAATTTCAGGTAAGCTCTGATACATGATGAGTGTATGACTCTAGACAAGTCAGTTCTCCAAACCTCCTTTTCTTTTTCTCTTGCCAAGCATGGAATCATCTTCCTGAGTTCACATCGGAATTCAGACATTTACTTGCTGGATGACCCTGGACAAGTCACTTAATCTTGTTTGCTTCAGTTTCCTCATGTATAAAATCAGCTAGAGAAGGAAATGACAAACTACTCTGGTTTTTTTTAACCAAGAAAATTCCAGCTGAGGTCATAAAGAATTGGGCATGACTGAAAAAAGATTAAGCAACAACAAAAACAGGGATAATAATACTTGCGGTATGTTCATCCCAGGGCTGTCTGTGTCTGAGATAATGTTTCTTAAGTTCTCAGTATGCCTCAAGAGCTTATATTACATGAAGATTAGGAATCCAACTAGAGTGCAACAGTTGAACAAATTCTGTTCTAGAAAGGGCAACTAGGTGGTTCCGTGGATAGAAGACAGAACTGAGTTCAAATCTGGCTCAGAGACTTAATTAGCTATGTGACCACGGCTAAGTCACTTCACCTCTGTCTTGGTTTTCTCATCTATAAAATGAGGCTAATAATAGCATTTCACCACTCCTGATCCCCCACCAGTTGCAGTAAGGATCAAATGAGATATTTTTAAGTGCTTTACAAACCCTGAAATGCTATATAAATCCTAGCCATTATTACGAGTGATTACTTTAATGATAGACTCAAAGATTGTCAGAAATGGAATTTTGACTCGACCTTCCTGGCTTCCTTTAAGTCCTAACTAAAATCTTACCATCTATAAGAAGCCTTTTTTAACCTCTCTTAATTCTAATGCTTTCACTCTTTTAATTATTTTCTATTTATCCTATATGCAACTTTGAATATTTTGTTTGCATATGTCTCCTTTATTAGACTGTAAGGTCCTTGAGGTCAGGGACTGTCTTTTGCTTCTTTTTGTATCCCCAGCACTTCGCACAGTACCTAGCACAACTCTTTTTGTATCAAATCATATCTCGAGGCATGTGGACAGCTCTACCCAAGCATCCTCAAAATCTCTTCCACTCTCATGGCGGGCTTGTAAGTGCCTTAGCAGGTGGCAAGACTTCCAGGGAACCATAGGGATCTTCACACTCCCGGATGCAAGTTGATATTTTGGGAGTAGACCCTTCTGCCTCACCCCCTCCTCCAGACCAATACTTGGAGCAGACTTGGATTTAAGTTCCAGCATCCCTATTTTTGTACCACGGAAATAGGCGAAATGTTTAACCTCTCTAAACTTTGGATTCCTCATGGGGATAAAAAAAAAATCCCTGTGCTAAGCATCGTTCAGATGTATATTGTCACCTCATTTGTGTTCCAGGCTATTACCTCTTGGCTGGAGTGTAAACCCCCTCCCCAGGGTGTAAACCAGGACCTTTGGGTTTCTTCTGAGAGGTCAAAGCCCTTGGGTGGGAATGCCCTTGTCAAACTTTGCCCTTAGGACTTAGCTGTTTCTGTTGAAAGGCAATCCAGCAGGAACTGTACCAAGGAGCTGGTTGTTCTGCTGGCTGCTGACAGACTTCTTCATGGAACATTACCTACTCAAGGGACTTCTGAAATTGCTTCTGCTGCAATTAAAGGAAGTGAATGAAGGGGGAATGCTTCAAGGAAGAGATTTATCAAACAGCAGAATCCCAGGGATTCCTAGAATAGCAGAAATGGTCTGCAATGCTTTTGCTAGAAGCAGCCCTTAAGACCCTTAAGATTAGTCTTTGAAATAAAGCAAGCTCTCCTCTCTTCTGTCATGGTAATCAACTGCCCTTTGTGATTGCCTGGTCCTGAAAATGTCTAGAATAAATGTCATAATTACTGTGAAAAATACTGGTACAGGCTCAACTTTTTTACTGAACCTCTGGATTCTTGTAACACTGAGATGAGTCTGAATTCTCATGGCGGCTATACCAAGAGGTATTGTGAAATTATGGGAAGACCACTGGTTTTTGAGTCAGAAGACCTGAGTTCAAGTCCTAACTTAGACAGAAATCAATTGAAACACAGCATTTATTAGAAACTTATCATGGAGGGGGCAGCTGGGTGGCTCAGTGGATTGAAAGTCAGGCCTAGAGATAGATGCTCCTGGGTTTAAATCTGGATTCAGACACTTCTTAGCTGTGTGACCCTGAGTAAGTCACTTAACCCCCATTGTCTAGCCCTTACTGGTCTTCTGCCTTAGAGGCAGAAGATAAGGGTTTAAAAAAAAATCCCACCATGCACTAGGTTCCAGGTTAGGCATTGAGGATAAGGGATTAAAAACAAAGCAAAAGAGAACATTGTTCACTGCCTCAAGGAACTAACATTCTGTTGGAAGAGAGAAATGTTGAAGCTGAACACGGTTAATGGTCAAAGTAATCACTGCCTAAAATGAAATATACAGTATGTAAAATGGAAAAGGAGAAGAAATCCAGCTAGACAATATAACTGTTTGGGGGAAGAATATCCAAAAGTAACTTCTATGAGCCTGGATTTCCTCAAATGTAAAATGTGGGCAATCTTACTTACCTTACCGTGATGTCATGAGGAAAGTACCTTGTGAACCTTATACTGACCCTGACATGTCATTACTATTATTAACGAGGCTTTGACTGGCATCCTATGATCCCAGCCCACCTCAGAGGGGAGAAGCTCCAGCCCCATGAAAGCCGACAACCAGCTAATCATTTTTTTTTTACTAGTACCAGAAACTCATGAAGAAAACTATCCACTGAGGCATAGAAAACGGCCATCTGTGTTGGGGAGGGAGGCTCGCCACATGGATAAAATTGTGGACTTTCTGAAGAAACGCAGTACTATTAAGTGGTGGTAAGTAAACAGATTAACCATGTAGTTGAAGAATTATACAATGTTGTGGATGTCATGATGAAAAGAAGTGGCACATTTTATGCTTTATGATTAAATATTCTTTGCATTAATAACAGTGTTTATCTGCAAAGCGCCTTTGGTCTTCCACTCCCAAACCTTCCTTTGCAGCATCGTTAATACACATTAATTTCTTGTTCAATTGTTTCAGGCATGTCCAACTCTCCATGGCCCCATTTGGGGTTTTCTTCACAAAGACACTGGAGTAGTTTGCCATCTCCTTCTTTAGTTCATTTTACAGATAAGAAACTGAGGCAAACAGAGTTAAGTGACTTGCCCAAGGTCATATACCCAATAAGTGAGTTGGATTTGGACTTCTGAAGATGAGTCTTTCTGGTTCCAAGCCCAGTACTCTATCCACTGCTTCACTTAGTTATCCCATTACTAGATAAGTTATAGATTGGTTTGAATAGCTTTGGTTTGAAATTTGGTTCTAGCATTTATTTTTTTTGTGGGACCCTGGGAAAGTACTACATGCCAGAATCAGAAGAGTCATTTATCTCATCCATGTTTCTACTGCCCTATTCAGGAATCTTCTTTGTAGTTAATATGGCAGGTGGTCATCTGTCCTCTGCTTGAATAGGTCTTGTGGCAGAAAATTCACTGCTTTCCCTATACAGCCCTTTCCACTAGCCCTAAATGTTAAGAAACATGAGAAACAATAGGAAATGGGGGTGAGGAATAGGAAGAGCAGAGAACAAGGCTGTTGAGTTTAGTGTAACTTGGCTGGAGCCTATCCTGGATGTAGTGGACAACTGAGGCAACCTCCATTTGGAAATGTGGACTTGCAGATTGGAAATTCTGGAGATAAAAGGGATAAAAATCCTTTAGTACATAGTTCCTGGTCCAGGTGGCATATCAACTGGAGAAGATGATGATGGTGTTGATAACTAACCTTTATATAGCATTTTGAGGTTTCTAAAATGCTTAACAAATATTATCTTGTTTGATCCTCACGACGACCCTGGGAGGTGAATGCCACGATGATCCCCATTTTAGAGTGGAGGAAACCGAGGTAAATAGCTGTTAAGTGACTTACCCAGGGTCATGCAGATAGTAAGTGTCTGAGGCTGAATTTGGACCCAGTTCTTTCAGATCCAGTGCTTTATCCACTCTTTGAAAAATGGGTAGGGAGTAAAATAAAGCATGGTTGGAGCCAGACCCAGATGGAGTGATTGACCGAGGCTCCCAAATAATAAGGAAGAGCTGTAAATAACATGGTAAGCTTGTGCTAGATGAGCTTCAGTACCTTTGTATCACTGACATTGTGTGGTTCTCTGTTATTGCACTCCATTTGTCCAGTGACCCGAAGAACAAGTCATTGTTGTTTATCTTTAAGTTTCAAAGAGGACTAATGACAAAATAAGGTCATGTCTTGACTTGCCAGTGAATTGGACTTAAGTAAGACAGAGATGTACAAAGTCTTTAGCGTCCTTCTCTTGTCTAGTCCACTGGCAAGACAAAAAAAAAGGATGACTACTGATGGCCCAGGATGAAGTGGATGATCTTGACATCTTCGGTGTCCTACTGAGTTCTTCATGCTCCATATCCTACAGCTTCTTGGAGCCAAAAGTGAAAGGTGGACACCAAAAATGGATGAATAGCCTTGAAGAGGTCCTAGTAAGGCCTCACACTAGAGGGATTCATCCTCCCAGAATGCCCCTTCTACCTGGAGGACAAGAAGGCAGTAGCTGGGATTGCTAGGAAGGGGCACTAGACAGCAGAACTTAGGTACCAAGTTTATTTGGGAGTTTAAAGGATTTGGAGCTGAAAGATACCTTAGGTTTCATCTAGTCTGTACCCCCTCATTCTACAGAAGAGGAAACTAAGACCTGAGAAGTTAAAGGATTTGTCCTAATGTTAGAGGGACAATAAATAGCAGAACCAGGATTCAAACCCAAGTTGTCTAACCTCATTTCCAATGTTCTTTCTAATTCATCAGCTGAAATGATGTTTTAATATGATCATTTAAAAAGTGATGCTTGCAAAGCTCATCCTTTGGTGAGTATTTGATACATATTTGGAGATCAATTAAAGCAACAATAGCAATGGTGATAGTTGGACCCATAAGTCTCTGTGGTTTACAAAATACTTTCCAGACATTATCTTATTTGATCTTCTAAACAACCATGGATTCGTATCTCCATTTTGCTGATAAGGACACTAGAGCTTAGAATGGTTGGATGACTTGGTCACCCAGTTGTTAAATGTTAGAAGTGGTATTAAACTTTTAAAAGATATGGGGGCAGCTGGGTAGCTCAATGGATTGAGAGCCAGGCCTAGAGACGGGAGGTCCTAGGTTCAAATCCAGCCTCAGACACTTCCCAGCTGTGTGACCCTGAGCAAGTCACTTGACCCCCATTGCCTACCCTTACCACTCTTCCACCTATAAGTCAATACACAGAAGTTAAGGGTTTAAAATAAAAAAATAAAAAAAAGATATCCTTTACTCTCCTTTGTAAATGATAGAGCCTACTTGGGAGGCTTTAGGGCTGCCTTGCTTCCAAGTAAGCTCCTGGAAACAGCCTGAGAATGGAAAAGAGGAGAGTGTTTCTGTTCTCCCTTGGCTGTTGTACTTTGTATTCAAAAAGGACAAAAATAACCAAAATGATATGATTGGTGATGTTTTTGTTTAGTGCAAAAATTTAAGGTTTAAGTGAGGCAGAGTTACCCAAAATCATTAGTCTCACTCTCTATTCTAGAGTCATCCACATCCAGAGGCAGGACAAAAGTAACGATGCCTGGTGATGGCTCAGATTGCAGTGGATGATCTTGGCATCTTCAATGTCTGGCCAAGTTCTAAGAACTCCACAGAGTCTGCTTTAGCCACCTTCATGACTGTTGGAACAAATTGTTCTCATCTGCCCATTAGGCAGGAGGAAATCTTCATATGACTGGAGTAAACACCCACCCAACTCATCATTGGATTTGAAGCCAGTTGGTTACTGTCAACCTGGTTTAGCTCACCTGCCAAGAAGGTTTACTGCACATGCTATAATTTCTTGTAGTCTCTGATGAGAGATGGGTGACAAGTGGACACCAAGAGAGGAAAATAGCCCTGAAAAGGGCTCAGCAAGCCCTCACACCAGAGGCATCCATCTTCACCCCGCCTTATCTTTTAAGGAACAGGATTATGGGAATTTCATAGATCTAACTGGGCTCTAAGGAAGAAGAGAGATTCATGGCTTGCTTTCATTTCTTCCCTGGGCCCAAGGTTGTAGGACTGCCCTAGCTTCCTCAGATAGTCTCAGCCTTTGGCAACCTAGATTTCTTTCACACCATAAGTATGTATCATATAGTAGGAAAGTTCATTCAATTTTTTTTTATCCTGGGACTCCATTCTAGGAGCATAGGGCCACAACCAGTAGGCAATGGGTCACATAGTTGCTCAGGGTCACCCAGCTGGGAAGTGTCTGAGCCCGGACTTGAACCTAGGACCTTTTGTCTCTAGGCCTGGCTCTCAATCCACTGAGCTAGCCCAGCTGCCCCTACTTTAGGTTGCAGTTTCTTTAGCAGATGTAGTTTTTACAGGGTGGGGTTGCTAGCCCCTCGCCCAACCCTCCTCCTTTTTTCATCTGGGCTAGGGACCGTCCTTGGCCCAGGAGTGGTAAGGGTGGGCAGTAGGGGTCAAGTGACTTGCCCAAGGTCACACAGCTGGAAGTGTCTGAGGCTGGACTTGAACCTAGGACCTCCAGTCTCTAGGCCTGGCTCTCAATCCACTGAGCCACCCAGCTGCCATTCAATAATACACCTTAATTCTAACAGCATGAGGAAGCACTTCCATTACAAAGAAAAACCTTGAGATTATGAAGATTATTTTTAAAATTTCATGATAGGAGACAGCTAGGTGACTCAGTGGGTTGAGAGCCAGGCCCAGGGATGGGAGGTCCTGGTTCGAATCTGGCCTTAGACACTTCCTTGCTGCATGACTCTGGAAAGTCACTTCACCCCCATTGCCTAGCCCTTACCACTCTTTTGCCTTGGAACAAATACATGGTATTGATTCTAAGGCAGAAGGTAAGGGTTTTAAAAAGTCACAATAGAGTATAGGTGGGGCAGGAAAGTAAATAAGGTTCAAAACTGACTTTAGGTAAACAAATGGAAAATAGAGAAATAGAGGAATATTTTAGATGATGTCTAATCACCTGGGTCACAAGTCATTCTTAAGTAATATGCTATCAACCTACTGACACCTTTATATCTTTCCATTATCCTTCGGATAACTGGGAAGTTTTATCCTAAGATCGTTATGTTTCTTGATTCATAATCATGCATCATCACTGAGAACGTGTTAAGAAGATGGGCCAGGAAGCAGCCTAGGACTACAAAGAGCACCATACAGGTTTCCAAAGGTCTTCTAGCTCGTTTTCTTCCTATTCACCTCAGTGGCCATCTGCAGTTGCCATTCTAATCTATATTATACCAAAAGACTCATTCAAAGGATAGGCAACCAACTACCCCTTATAATGTGTGCAATATATTTATATATGTGTGTGTGTATATGTAAATATTTAACCAAAACCTGTTTTTTTCTTTATTCTGAAGTAGACTACCCAAAAAAGAGCATTTCCACCCACATAGCAGGTCCAGAAGAGGGCTGATCCTCTGTGAAGCTGTGAACTTCCGTTTCATACTGTTTTCTTAAAAAAAAAGTATATAATAAATTCTACACATTACTTTCAAAACTGTCCCTTTTGTCTCTGCTTCCTTCTCAACTTCCTTGTTCTTTGTTCATGCTTCAATGGCCCTTTTTACTTTTCATCACTATGAAATATGTTTCCATCTATTTATTTTTTATATGTGGATGAATAAGCTCATTTCATTTAAGTGACTTTAGATCATATTGAGGATAAATAAAAATAATTATAACATTGCACTGCTAAATGTGATATGCAGAGAACTAATATCGGCTTAAGTCTATAATCTCTTGCTCCTGAGTTCCCCTTTTCCTTTTTCATTTTGACTAGCTAGTTAGACACATATATGATATCAGATTAATGCAAGACATTTATTAAAAGAAAAATATTGTTATATATAATTATAAATAAATTATAATTAAGTATATAAAATTATAAATAAAAGGCTATAAGATGTTATATAAAATATATAATTATAAATAAAAATAAATATATAAAATATATTAATAATATAAGAAATAAATATATAAAGAATGTTAATCAACAGAAAGTTTATTAATCTATTTCCATCCGGCACTTCTTTTCATAAACACCTCCTCCTCCAACCAGAGGGAGCAGCAGAAAGCACTCATGACCAGGTGGTAAAAATTAGGAGCAATTTCCTTGTTTAATTACCTTGGAAGTGTTTCTCCTTTCTGTTATATTCAAAGTCTAGGTGAGATGTCAGAAGTCAAGGCTGAACTGGCATTTTTTTCTTATTTTAGACTCTTTGATATTCATCCCTTCTCTTCTGGCTCTGCTAGAATCTGCAGAGCAGGTATTGGTGGTGAGCTGAGTTAACAAGACCAGAGTTCAAATTTGACCTCAGACATTGACTAGCTGTGTGAGCCTGGGCAAGTTACTTAGTTTCCGTTTCCCTCAGTTTCTTTTTCTGTAAAATGGGAGTAATAATAACTCCTACCTTCCAGGGTGGTTGTGAGAACCAAATAAAATAATATTTGAGATCCACTTAGTACAATGCATGGCACATAGTAAGTGCTGCACAAATGTTATTTGTCATTATTATTGCGTCTTCCCAATTCAATAATTCAGTTATTGCCTCTTGTCTCTCTCTCTCTTCTGGGACTTCTGTCTAGCATCTCAATGGGTGCTACAATCTCTCTCAACCACTCAACCTACAGTTGGAATAATGCTGCCTATTGTTTTTTGAATTGTCTTTTGGGGGCATGAAGCACCTAATTAATAATAATAGTTCCCATTGACCTTTTACTTTAAGGCTGCAGAGAACTTTCCCATTTATTTATCTTATTTCATCCTTTTAACAACTGTGTGTACATTAGATCATCCCTTTAAGGATGGGATTTGTACAAGGGGTATGGAACAAAAGGAGCGAGAGAAAGTAGTTGGTGACAGTTGCTGACAGTTGAGACCAGAAGGGGATTCTGGGAGATTGTCTTGGGGGAAGAGGAGAGGAGAGGTCTTGGGGTGGAGGACTGGAAGGGAAAAGGAGGAGGAAATCCTAGCTCTGATCCAGTCCTGAGGGCTTCCTGAGGATCTTTCTTTGGAAATTGAAACCCTGATTCCCTAATTAAAGCCATTTCATCGCATCTCACTCATTAAGACTTCAACCATTGAGTTAGCTAAGTTTTGGGACTCCATTTTGGGAGTGATCTCTTAGTCTCCTTCTCCCATTACTCAATCTTGCTGAGAGACCCCCTTTCAGTCAAAACTTACAATTATAGAAAAGGATAGAAACAGAAGAAGAAAATGGGTGTGGGGGGGAAGAAGTTTAGGAGTGGGAAACCCAAAGGTTCCCACCCCAGTGATGGACCCCTTAGAAATAGAGAGGGCACTCCAAAAATCCCTCTGCCCTTCACCCCTTTCCCTAATCCCTGAATTGTGAATAATAAAAGCCATTCATCAGTCAGATAGCCTTCCAGAGTACCAGAGAGATAAGGGAGAGGGGAACCACAGCTTGGTCTGGCTGCTTCCATCTTGAAGCAGGACCATCCACTGTGAATTTAACTGATTGGGGGAGGTTTGTGTGAACCCCATCCTTATTCAGGATTGGATTGGGGTACCACATTCCTCATTTTATAGGGAAGCCTCACCCCCAACTCCTGTGGGGTGGCATGACCATCTAGGTCACCCAGTTTTGGGGTGACACCCCCTTAAAGTCTCCCAGTGTATATTCGGCCTCAGGGGACAGCTGGAAGAGAGACTCACCACATAGACTTTCTCTCTCTTTTCTATAAACATTGGTAACTGGCTCTCTTTATTATTACATCCCCTGAAGGAACTTCAGGGCTTAGCCCCCTGCCTGCAATCACACAGCTGGCAAGTGGTAAAACCAGTACTTAATTGAAGCTACATTAACTCTAGTATTTCCTAGGACATCAAACCTATGACACCAAGCACCAGCCTCATAAAGCTAGGAGGCGTAGGACTGGCAGAGGAAGAAGTTAGAGGTGACAGAAAACAATAATATTTGCTATGGGTGAGGAAGACTGAGTTAATTGAGGGAGGCTGGTCAGCCCTGTGGCCAAAGTACAAGCTCTGTGACCTGTGAAGTGAGCTGATGAGCAGATCGACATGTTTCGTCATAGCCAATGTGAGCCCCAGCATTCCTAAGCATTTGTCCCTGACTTTGATGTTCTCCAGAAAGGAGTAGGGGGAGGTAGTGTGGGAAGAACAGAGACTTCTGGAAGGACCATGGGAACCTTAAAGCCTATTTCAATGCCCTTTTTCATCCTTCCACACTAATGGTGAGCCCTGGAACTGGGAGGAAAAGTGATTTATAGTGATCCCTCACCTATCTCAGTTGTTATGTTCCAGAGACCCCAGCAATAGGTGAAAATCCACTAAGTAGTCATGTTATATTTATTTTATTACACACACATATATATGTGTGTATATATCATATATACATATATATATATATATTTAAGTTTTATAAACCCTTCCCACTCTCCTATAAACCTTTTCCACACTCTTATAAACACTTAGCCAATCAATGCTTAGGATATAGAACACAGCGCTGTGGTTGGTTGCCTTTCATTCCATTAGTCAATAATGTGCCATGTACAATCTCAGTTGGCAAACTTGTGCAAGTAGCAGTGGTGTACTGCATTTTCATTGTGTACAGTGAGGTATTCATCCGCAAAATCCCACAACATAGCAAAAACTCCGTGATACAGAATTAGATATATTAAAAAAAAAAAAAAAACAAAAAAAACAAGCCCAATCCAGTGAAGCCACAATAAGTAAACTGGACGACTGTACTGCTGTAAGAAATGACAAACAGAATGATTTCAGAAAATCTTAGAAAGACTTGTATGAAATGATACAAAGTGAAGTGAGCCAAATCATTGTAGAAATGTATGGTGACCAACTGTGAAGGTCTAAATTATAATCAGCAAAAAGGATCTATGATGACCCCAAGGGATTCATGATGAAAAGTGCTATTCATGGCAGTTGAAAAAACTATCAGAGTATTAATTCAGATTAAGCCATACCATTGCTTGCCTTATTTTCTTTGTGAGTTTTTTCTTGCAAGTGTAATACATATCTTTTTTTCATGAGGAATATGGAAATTTGTATTTGCATGACAACACTGTAAAAACCTTTATCAAATTATTTACCATCTGGGGAAGGACGAGGGGAGGGAAAAACGGAGGGAAGAGAATTTGGATTGCAAAAGATCAGAAAATAATTTTTAAAAAATAATTTCGGCATGTAATTAAAAAGAGAAATAAACAAAAAAGGAAAAATGAGGGAATTGTAAAAAAAGAGAGAGAGAGAAGAGATTTAATGTCACCTCCACTTTGTCCTTTCTCCAAATGCATCTAATTCCATGTATGACTTCAGGGAAATCACTCTTTTTCTTCGCCCTAGTTAATTGGTTAAGTATAGTAGCTGGACTAGATCATTCATTCATTATTTTGCTCATTCATTTGATCAGTTCGTGGTATACAGAGCATTTTATACTAGGAACTGGGTGAGAAGGATATCCGCAATATTGATCAGATGAATTCTCTGCCCTCACGGAACTTGTATTCATTGTTTTGGGGTAGGAAGGTGGAAAAGAGAGCAGGGCACAAAGCTATAGTACAAAATAACAAAATATAAGCATGTTTGAGAATTATAAAACAAAATGTCCCTTGGGACCCAAACAGGAAAAGTCTATTACCAATTGGGGGCTTAGGAAAGTTCCAAGGAAGTAATGTTTGAATTACTTAATGAGTAATTACTGAATGAGCCTTAAAGGATGGCTGGGAATTTAGCAGGTGAAGAATGAGGACATTCCCAGCTTAAGGAACAGTGTGAGACAAAGTCTGGAGGAAGAGAGAGTGTACAGTCTTCCCTCGCTATATTGTGGCTTCACGGGATCATATGTTTTTAAAAAAATCTAATTCTGTATCACAGAGTTACACTTACAGTGGCACACTATTGGCTGATGGAATGAAAGGCGACCAACCTCAGCACTATGTTCTGTTTCCTGGGCGTTGATTTAGTGACGATAGGTTAATAAGAGAGTGGAAAAGGTTTATAGGAGAGTGGGAAGGGTTTATTAAGCCTTAAAATATATATCAATAATAAAATAAATATAATGCTGCTATTTCGCAGATTTTCGCCTATCGTGGGGGTCTCTGGAACGTACTTTCCACCATAGGTGAGGGGTCACTGTACAGCACTGTTAGCTCTAAAATGCCTTCCAATAGGGGAGTCAGCTGTGACCCAAATTTTAGAAGGCTGGAAGGGAATAGCATTGGTCTAAGTTATGGAAGCTACGTCTCACAATTTAGCATTATGGAGATCGCCTCAGGTGCTCTCAGGGAAAACAAATGTTCTGGGCTATTAGGAAAGAGTCCCGGGCTTTAATTTTATGTTAGAAAGGGCTAGAATGTTCAGATGCTGGATGTATCCGAGCCTTGAAAAAGGGACCACATAGCTGAAGAGCCCGGGAGGCTCAGGTTCTCAGGAAGCAACAGGGAGCCAGGAAGTCAAAAACTCTAGAATGCCTTGGTCTAGCCTTGCTTGAACTCATAGTCATCATGATAATGGGCTTGATCTGTTTCTTGTAGAAGACACGCTTAGATTTCTTTTCAAAGACAGTGAACTCTTTCCTCCTCTTATAGCTATAAAGGTATGCTCAAAAATGCCCTGTATTTGGAGCAAATTGGAAGAGATGATAATCAATCAAATTAATCAATCAAGAAATATTCATTAAGCACTCTCTATAAACCAGGCACAGGACTATATAATGGGCACCCGGGCTATTTAAATAAAAAAAAGAAATGGTTTCTTACCTCCAGGAGCTGAGGATTCTTTCTCTAGGGGAGGAACAAGGTTCATAAATCCTGTGACCTTTTGTTCAGTCCTATGGCCTGGATTCAAATTCCATTTCTGTTAGTGACTCTGGGCAAGTCACTTCATTGCTCTAAGGTTCTGTTTATACATCCCTAAATTAAGAGTGTTGGACTCAATCATTTCTAAGGGCTCTTCTCTTTCAATTCTTGATCTTTTGAGGATATGAGCACCTTTTTAAAGCTTCATTTCCCCTTTACTACCATATTGCTTTCCAATATCATATTGGGGTATTTGGAGTGAGATGATAGAACAATAATTCCCATTTTGTGGTGTTTTGAAACTTGTAAAATGATGACCTTTGGTCTAAGTAGTATTAATTCCCTTTTATAAATAAAGAAACATGGGGGCATCTGGGTAGCAGAGTGGATTGAGAGCTAGGCTTAGAGAGAGGATGTCCTAGGTTCAAATCTAGCTTCAGACACACTTCCTAGTTGTGTGACCCTGGGCAAGTCGCTTAACCCCCATTGCCTAGCCCTTACTGCCTTAGAACCATTACACAGTATTGATTCTAAAACAGAAGATAAGGGTTTAAAAACTAAAAAGAAAGAAATGAGAGGAAGGAAGGAAGGAAGGAAGGAAGGAAGGAAGGAAGGAAGGAAGGAAGGAAGGAACAAAGAAAAACAAAGAAACAAAGAAACAAAGAGAAAGAAAAGAAAAGAAAGAAAGAAAGAGAGAGAAAGAAAGAAAGAAAGAAAGAAGAAAAGAAAAGAAAGAAAAAGAAAAGAAAGAAAAGAAAGGAAAGAAAGGAAAAAAAGGAAAGAAAGGAAAGAAAGGTAAAGGAAGAAAGTTGGAGAACTAAGCCGGGAGGGAAAAAAATGGTTTTCCCTCTATGGATTCACGAACCGCATTAAAAAAGCATTTAAATTGCCCTAACCTGGGAAGGATAATTAAATTTCTAAATTTGTCCCCACAGAAACTGGGAGCATCCTCTAACCCTACCGAGTAAAGCACCTGAACTCTGCCCTCTACAGAGAGTTCAGAATGGATGGCCATTGTTTGCCCACCATGGGCACTTATCATAAACCCTTCCTTTAATGAGGCAATTCTGGTTTATTTCTCTTGCCTTTTCAGGAATACGCCTTAGCAAACATGGCAGTCCTGAGGGAGAAATGGGGTGCCTCCCTTCCCTTAGAGGTTCAGTTCTGGACTGCACCTGCTTCCTAGTTTCTGAGTTCTGCTTGAGAACCCCTTTGTGGTAAGGGACTTGAGTCAGTGGATAAGTATTTTTAGAATGTAGAATTGCAAAACTGAATTCTTCAACTCCCCAATCCTACCACACGCCACCATTGGCATAATGTACTGCTGCCTCATAGATTCTTTCTCCTATTCGTAATTTGTGTGTTGGGTTGCCTGACTAAAGGACTGGAATTTTATGGGCTAAACTATGGGTATGGACAACTGAGGACAGTCCTCTAGAATGGATTTGTGGCATTTTAGGGTGCAGTTGGTGTAGATGACCCAGCATTGACCCTAGAGTTGAAGGAAATGGGTTTGCCTCATTGAGAAAATCTCTAAGCCTCTCTGGGTCTTAGTTTCTGCAATCAAGGATGCTGGATTACGTGGTCTCCTGGGTCCCTTAGAGCATATAATATGTGCTACTAAGATTCTGTGAAGCCACTTAACTTCTGGTCTTCATATTCCTTATCTCTAAAAGCTGTATTACTTTTACTACCTAGTTCATAGGGTTATGGTGAGGAAAATGAAACTCCATAAATTATGATGTGCTAGATTAAGCTATGATTACAGCCTCAATTTTAGGACTTTTACAGGGAGGAGGACCAGCAGTGGACCAAGACCTCAGATGCCTTTGCCTAGCCACATGGAATTTCTCAGACCTTTTGTGCTGAGGTGGCCCCCATCCTGCTGCAACTAGATTCTCCTTAATGAATAACTAAAAATACTGACATGTTCCAAGGAACCACTGACTTTTCTCCTTGGTGTTGGCCTTATATGCTCCTGTATCATTTTTCTATCTGGTCTGAGGTCTGGCTGGCTGCTTCTTCCAGTAATCCTCCTTAGGTCTTTCAGCATTTCCATTCTTCCAAAAACCTGATCTAATGGGCTCCAGCACAGTTAGCAGCCTCACAAACAATATTGGCTTATAGTTTTCTGAGCTAGAACACAGAAAAGAGCATATAAACACTTAGAACATAGAAAAGAGAATTCTGAACTGAAAAGACTATTAGAACAGAGCTGGGAAGGTTCTTAGAATTCTAGAATTTCAAAGGCAGCTACATAGTGTGGTAGATGGAGTATAGGTATTGGAATTAGGGAGACCTGAGTTGAGTTCAAATCTTGCTTCAAATATGCCTATTTATGTAACTCTAGGCAAATCATTTTATCTCTATATGCCTCAATTTAATTATCTCTAAAATGGGGATAATAATAGCACTTACCTCAACTAAATAAGGTTTTTGTAAGGATCAAATGAGCTAACGTATGTAAAGTGCCTTGTAAAAACACCAAATAAATCCTAACTAACTAGCTAGTGGTAGTAGTAGCAGCAGTAGCAGTAGTAGCATCCCTCCCTGGACAACCATCTTCTCAACAGCATGTCTGATAAGGGTTCATCCAGGCTTTGCTTGAAGGTATCCAATGATGGAAAACCCACTGCTCCTCGAGGCCAGCCATTCCATTTTTGAATAGTTCTACTTATGATAATGTTTTCTTTGTTTCAAATCTCAATCTGTCTCTTTTCAATTTCTACCAAATACCCCTAGTTTTGCCTTCTGTGGCTAAGAAGATCTCTCCATATGATAGCTCTTCAGAAAGCTGAAGACAACTATCTTGTTCCTCTTAAAATTTCCTCTCCGGGATAAGCATTCTATCAATTGAGTTATACGTCATGAGATTCCCTTGTTCACCCTTAGTTGCAAAACCAACTTCTAATTACCCACTGAGTAGGCAATCAAGCTGAAGGAGCAAAGCACCCTGAGAGAGAGGAAGAAAGTGGCATGTGCCAAGACGATCAAGACACCCTTACTTTAATCATCATCTCCTTTTAGACCCTGGTAGAGAGCCCAGGATCCCGAACCCAGGAACTCCACAATAGTAGCACTCTCCATCCCAGCCCTCCTTCCATCTTGACCCTTCAGGCCATCATTTTAGGGAGTAATCCCTATGATGAAGGGACTCCACCAACACTACCAAACACAGAGCAGTTTCCATTGATGTACAGAGAAACTCAAAATCCCAGAGAATAACAGTGCTCCCTCAAGTCACCAGCCCTACTTCCAGTCCAAATCTTGTAGTCATCATCTAGGGAGCCAACTCATACGCAGAAGGAATATGGTAACCTTCTTTAGTGAAGAAAAGATGCCAAAGACCCAGAAAACAAAGGTTCTTGTCATGAGAGTCCCTGGCAATGATAAATGATTCAATATTAGGAATTAAGATTTTATCAATGGATACGACTTTAAAGAAGATAAATCAGCTTTGGGACTTTTCGATCTGAATTAGAGCTGAAATCTCTTATATGTGTTGTCTCCAATATTAGAATGTGACCTCCTTGAGAACAGAGACTGTCTTGTTTTTCAATTTGCATTCTTAGCACTTAGAGGGATATACATAGAAAGAGGTTAATAAGCAGTATTTCTACATAGGACACTATTCATTGATGATTTTTATTCATTCACCCATTCATTTATGAACAGAAGCTCCTCTAACATTATGGTTTCCCTTCTCCTGACATTCCAAAATAGAGCAATATTCCTTTTGTAGGATAAATATCTCCTTTTACTCAGAGTAGAGTTGAGCAATGATTATCCCTTCCCTAGTCCTAGATATGATGCTTCCCTTAATGCAGCATAAAGATTTCATTGGTTTTCTTGGTGGTTGTATCACACTATTGACTCATGTTATTAAACCTGAATTCCATTTAACTCCAGTCACTCTGATCTTTTTGGGATGTGCTGCTATCTAGTCGTGCTCCCCCTATTTTATAAAAATGATATAGATTTTTAATAACCTTTACCTTCTGTCTTAGAAACAATACTATGTATTGTTTCTAAGGCAGAAGAGTGATAAGAGCTAAGCAATGAAGGTTAAGTAACTTGCCCAGGGTCACATAGCTAGGAAGGTTCTGAAGCCAGATTTGAACCCAGGACCTCTGGGTCTGGCTCTCTACTAAGCCACCTAGCTGCTCCTTGTGACATTTTTTTGAACTCAAGTATAAGACTTTACTTCTATCCCTATTATGCTATCTTGCTAGATTTAGCCCAGCATTCCAACCTGTTGAGAACACTCATTGAATTCTGACTTGTCATATAGTGCATTAACTATTCCTCTCATCTTTGAGTCATCTGCAATTGAATAAGCATGTCAATTTAAGGCCTTTAGATGAGTCATGGACAAAAACCTTAAATAGTGCAGAACCAACTGCAAATTCTAGGAGGACCCCACTGAAGACTTTTTCCCAAGAAAGAATGACTATTATTTTATGTCCAACCATTCAACCATTTGCAGGTTCACCTAACTATTCTATCATCTAGTCCATTTCTCTCCATATTTTCCACAAAACAATATATTAGAACAGAGGCTGTCAGAGCTAGAAGGGCCCTGCAGACAGTATGGAGGAGGTTAGATTTGGTAGTGAATTCAAAAATCATAATATCATAGGGACTTTTATCAGTCATTTCTTTCAAACCACTCATTTTACAGAGGATAAAACTGGGAATCAAAGAGAGGAACTTAATATCTCTAGCTTATATAACTACTTATTTTCAAAGTTAAAGCTCAGACCCGGGTCTTCTGACTTCTAGCCTAATGCTCTTTCACTTGGGATAGAGAAGGTTGCCTGAATTTGAGGAAAATGGCAGCCTGAAAAACTTACATTCCTTGGTCTTTTTCCAAGGTTTACTGCTCCAGCAGTTGTGGACTCATGAACCTTAGCATTCCCTGAACTTTCCCTGTGCTTTGCTTGGATGGTCTCCCTTGCAATCACTTTTTTCTTTAATGAAATCCTGAAACCCTGGACTGAGGATGAAGAGTCCAGATTTCAAGGGCATCTCATTCCCAGTAACCAAGTCAGTTTTTTTCAAAGGGCCTGGGGAATCTGGCCAACTAACACACACCTCAAAGATCCAATTAATCATTTTTCTTTCATCTAGGAACTGAACCTAACAGGATTTTCTAAATCATATCCAGTAAACTCTTTTTTTTAGTTCAGTAAAACCTTCTCTTTTCCAATTACATGTAAAATTAATTTTTAACATTCATTTTCTAATATTTTGAGTTCCAAATTCTTCCCTTCTCTCTCTCCCCTCTCCCCTCCTGAGATGGTAATTTGATATAGGTTATACATATGCTCTCATGGAAGATAGATTTCCATATTCATCATGTTTATACAAGAAGACGCTTAACACACACACACACACAAACACACACATATACCCCATACAACATGAAGAAACTGAAGTGGAAAATGATCTGCTTAGATCTGCATTCAGACTCTGTCAGTTCTTTCTCTGGCTACAGATCATTTTTCCATTATAAGTCCTTTGGAATTGCCTTGGAGCATTGTATTGCTGATCATACAGGTTGATCATCATACAATATTGTTGTTACTGTATACAACATTCTCCTGGTTCTGCTCACTCCACTTTGTATGAGTTCATACAAGTCTTTCCGGTTTCTTCTGAAATCTCCTTGCTTGTCATTTCTTCTATCATAATAGTATTCCTTACAACTTGCTCAATCATTCCCCAGTTGATGGGCAACCCTTTAGTTTCCAATTCTTTGCCATCACGATAAATAGAGCTGCTATAAATATTTTTGCACAATTAGTTCCTTATCATTCTCCCTTCTTGTGGGGAGGACCTCTTTGGAATATAGTCCTAGTAGTGGAATTGCTGGATCAGAGAGTATTCACAGTTTTATAGCCCTTTGGGTGTGGTTCCAAATTCCAGCAAACTTTTGATTCATGATGCCTAAGGATGACATCTGGCCATTGCCATCCTAAGAGAAGAAAGAAAAACATTGAAGGTTAAAGAAACAACCCATTTGGGGTGGAATCAATTGAACCTCCATGAAATGTGCTCCTGGGGTTTGAAATAGAAATGTTTTGAGTAAATCCAATAAAGGTAGGCTTAGATACGGACATTGAGCAAGATCAACTTGTATAACTATATATATGTGTGTGTGTGTGTGTATAACTTGTATAGTGGTTAATAAAGTGGGTCAGACTAGTCACCTCAGTAAAGTCAGTGGCCCCAAGAAAAGAAGAGGATCCTCTTTATTTACACAAAACAAAGAAGAGATCCTGAGAAGTGTGGAGAAAAGATGATAGGTTGCAGGGCTAGGACAGAAGCACTAAGACTGACTTCACTGAAAAAGGTGGGCTAGCATTCAGGTGAGGCTAATCACTCCCCTCTCTAAAAATTAAGAGATGTTAGTTAATTGTTTTATAGGGATCATCTGCATCTTGCAGTCTTTGCTAGGGGATCACTTGCTGTATCCTTGGAAGAAATAAAACTACCTTAATTGCACGAAGACAGGACATACAACATCTCTTTTGTGAATGGTAACAAGTTAACTTGCTGGTCTTACCAAACAGATATCCTGGAATGTTCTGAGGAGTACTGGGATGAGAAATAATAATTTTAAAAAACCCTACAACTTAAGGTAACTCAGAGGGAAGGCTAAAATCTTGAGCTCAGTTCAAGGGTATAGAAAGGTAGCTTTAGGCAGATGCAGACTCAATTATAAAAGTCAATACAGGGGCAGTGAGGTGGCTCAGTGAATGGAGAGCCAAGGCTGAAGAAAGAAGTCCTGGGTTCAAATGTGACTTCAGACATTTCCTCATTGTATATCCCTGGGCAAGTCACTTAACCCCAATTACCTAAGGCCTTATCATTCTTCTGCCTTGGAACCAACACTGAATATTAATTCTAAGATGAAAGGTAAGGGGTTTTTTTTAAGCCAATATAGCATAATATCAAATTCATTGTAGAATCAGTACAGTAGAAATCAATACAGTAGAAACCTGAGGTGATATTAATTTTGTTCTTTTCAGAAGGAAAATAGGCTCAAAGGAGTGTGGCAGTGAAGGTTAGTGGGTCAGATAGCCAGGAGGTTCCTGGCTTCCTTAAAGGACCTCCTTGATGTTTGGGGACTGGGAACAGGCTCCTGGCAAAAGAAGACAAAATGTACTTCCCATGTAATTCCCAATGAGACCAGGACAAACACAAGAAGATGGGACTAATGTTGAAATCATGATGACTAACTACAGTTTTGTATATAGGAAAAAGGCAAAAATGTGGAAGGTCATAGGCTATAACTTATGAAATTACAAGTAGTAAAAGCTCTTTCTCTGGTAGATCAAATTGTTATGGGGATACATGTGAATCCTCAAATTCGTAATTTATAATAAAAGGTGGGTGGCTTTCCCCAGACTAATTATTCACCAAATGTGAAACTTCTTTGAAGGCCAATAGGGCACTTGCATCCATGGTTTGTCCATGGGGTAAGTCAGTTCAAGATCCATGAAAATTATTAGAGTTAGAAGGGACCTCAGCAATTATTGAGATTGTTCCCCCTCATTTTACAGATGGAGAAACTGTATTCTAGAGAGGAAAACCAACTTGTCGAAAGCCATATGGTTATAGCTAGTGATAGGACTGAGAGAGAAGTATTTTCTTATCTACCTTGGCCAGACCCTTTCCCCATTATCACATCTCAAAAAGGATCTCAAAACATCTCCATTGGAAAAGGTCAAATTTCCATGCATTCGGAACAATTTGTTCTCTATATAGAGATTCTAAGAGAGTTTTAAGATTGAATCGTGTCCTCCAGAGGCTTTGTTCCCCTGGTTCTTTATCATGTGTCACACTGTGATCTTTGAAGAGTAAGTTTTCCTACTTTTATGAGCATAGTATTTCCATATCTCATAGAATTGTAACCAGCATGGGATGAATGAAGTTTTGCTATAGGGTGCTGCTCTCTTGGGGAGTTCTTCCTTTGTGGAAGATATTATTCTTTACTACTGACGACTACTATCCCTATTCAGCTTCCCCCTGAGAACTACCTGTGGGGTAAGACTATCTTTTATGCATACCAACTCAACTTTCCTTCCCTGTTCTCATCCATTAAATTATTCTTTGTGCTGACACATCATCCCACTCCCAGGTCAGATCGTGCACTGAACTATTGGGTGAGATTTCCTCCCTGCTCTTCTCACCCCCTACCCTCACCCCCCCCCACATACCAATCATGAAAGAATTTGCTCAGATATGATTTTGGCTTGAAAATTTTTGTTTTTCAGGTAAAAGGTCTGTGCTATTGCAAATGTGCCAGAGGTTCTTTCTAGTCATGGAGGGGTTAAATCATTCTGAGTTATTCTAAATCCTTTAAGATTTAGAATATAACTATGGCTCTAAATACTCTATGCCTTATGGACACTGGTGGGGCAGGGGTGAAGAGGCATTGGGGATTTTGCTCAGAAACCAGAGATTCTGAGAAAAGCTGCTATTAAATCTTGCCTGATGTAGTATTCTCATTTCCCATCAAACTTATCTCCTACAGACAAAAGTGCTCAGTCCTTTAAAGAACCCAAAGGCAGAGAAAACAAGGCATCTTCTTTGGATGAAGTCTTGGTCTTAAAGAAGAGATGAGATGAATATTTGGATAACGCTACAAAATGATGCAAGTACCAGCATCCAAGAATGCACTGCTGACCACATGCACTGTAGAAGGTTGGGGAGAGTGTGCTGGAAATAGTCTAGGAGGGCTCCACAGAGGAAGAGTATATTCAGAAATGAACATGAGTAGGAATCAACTCAGTATATGCAGATAAAGGTAAAGAAGACTAGTCTGGGAAGAACAAGGGTTTCATGTGAGAGAGTGCTGAGAGTCAAAATTGTCTAATCAAAATATGTTAGGAATGCACTATGGAGGGTTTTGAGTGCCAGGAAGAGGCGTTCAGATGTGCCAACTAGAGGCAATGGGGAGCCACTGAAAGAACATTTAGAATTTGAATCACAAGACCTGGGTTAAAACTCCTGTTCAGCCTTCCTGTGTGACCTTCAATAATAATGATGAAAGTGATGACAATAATTGCTGACATTTACATAGCACATTAACATTTATAAAATACTTTACATATATTGTCACATTTGATGTTTGCAGCAACGCGATTAGTTGGGTATATATAGTTCTTTCCCTTCTCTGGGTCTCATCTTTAAAATGTGCTAGACGACAAAACCGGTGCAGTTAAAATTAGAAGGGAGACAGGTAAATGGGGAAAATATTTGCAGCCAGTCTCTCTGACAATGTTCTCAGATCTAAGATATTTAAGGAACCGATTCAAATTTTTAAGTCCAAGAGTCATTTCCCAATAGACATATAATCAAAGCATATAGACAATTTTCAGAGGAAGAAGTCCAAGCCATCCACAATCGTATGATCCAAATAAGTAATAGAGAAATGTAAATTAAAGCAACTGAGTTTCTACCTCACACTTATTGGTCTGACAAAGATGCTAAAAAAGGAAAATGACTTGTTGGATGAAGCTACTGGTGAGGGAAAACAGGCACACTAAAGTACAATTGGTGAAGCTGTGAATTGGTACCGCCATTCTGGAAAGAAGTTTATAACCATGGCCCCCAAATCACTAAATTGTATATACTATGACCCAACACTATCACTACCAGATATGTACCCCAAAGAGATCAAAGGAAAAGGATAAATACCTACAAAAATATTTATTGCAGCTATTTTTCATAGTAGTAAAAAACTAGAAATAAAGGAGATCCACACCTCTTGGTAAAACAAATTGTGGCAAATGAATGTAGTGGGATATTATTGTGCCATTGTGAAAGGGACAATTTCAGAGAAAACTAGACCTAATAATACAAAGTGAAGAGAGCAAACCAGAAGAATATTTACACAATGATAACATTATAAAGAAAAACAACTTTAAAAGACTTTAGATCTCTGATTAATGTCTTGCCAAACCAGAATTCTAAAGAGGTCTGAAGATGAGGCATGTTACTTACCTCCTACCAGTGAGAAAATGGAATTGAAATGTGGAACGTGGCCAATTTGGAAATTTGTTCTGTTTGACTATGAATATTGCTATGAAGGTTTTAATTATTATTATCAGTTTCAACTCTTACCTTCCATCTTAGAATCATTACTATGTATTGGTTCCAAGACAAAAGTATGGTAAGGGCTAGGCAATTGGAGGTATCTGGCACTCAATCCACTGAGCCATCTAGCTGTCCCTGGTTTTAGGTTTTTTTTAATTATGCAATGTATATGTGTGTGTGTGTGTTGAGGGAGGGGATGAGAGGCAGAGAAAATAAATGGTTGTTAATCAGAAAAAAATTTATTTATGAATGGACTGGATAATTTCTAAGACAAAATATAGGGAGCCCATCCACTTATCAAATGGAAAAAAACTTGGAGGGGGAGTGGCTCACATTTCTCCTATATTCCCTCTGTGTGACATTAAGAAAGAGCATAGCTGGTTTAGAGCCAATCAATGTTTAACCCAGTGACAGGAAAGGAAGCATCTTTTAGCAGCGTCAGAGCCTGGGGCATGGCCAGATCCTTGGTAAATGCTTAAACTGTGGAGATGATTAAACATTTAAGCTAGAGACAATGCCAGGAAAAAAAAACCTCAAGCAGCCTTGAACTGGCTTATTAGCACGAGGCTTTGGGCAGTTTGCACATCTTTTGGCAAAGCCCTTGGTACAGGGACCTTGTGCTGGAAGGACCTTCCTAGTACCTGCCCCTATCCCTTCCAGAAGTTCGCTGTGCCCCAACACAGAGAGATCTATCAGCCACCTAACATGCAGAGGCTCAGTGAGCAGGCAACAATATCAATTCTCCATCCCCAAGCCTGTCCTGAATCCTTGCAAGGTGACTGAAACAAAGACAACAAGGCTCCTGTCCTTAAGTAACATACAGTCTAATAGCGAAGGTCATCCACAAGCATTCTATTAAGTGTCTTCTCTGTGGCAGCCACTGTGCTAAATGCCAGGGATATAAATACAGCATATGAAATAATATCTGCTCAGAAGGAGCTGACAGTCTCTCTCATATGAGAGACAACAAAGTTGTGTGAAGGTAAAAACAATAAATATGAAGATGGATACTTTTATTTATCCTTAATTTATTATATATATATATTTATAATTTATTATATATTTGTAAATATACATATATTTATATACACAAATATATGCATGTTTGTGTATATTTATATATTATAATATACATTATTTTGCATATATTTATAAATGTGCATATATTTATAAATATATGTATTTATATATTCATAATATAATATAATAAATTATCCTAATTTATACTCAAAAGCACAGGTTGAAACCAATCCATGCTCCTTCATTTCATGAGATTCCTGTCCAGTTGTCTTTACCCAAATCCCCCCTAGAATCATCACCTGGTCCAGTTGGTCAACAAACATTTAAACACCCACTATATGTTAAGACTTGTGCTAAGCACTGGAGACACACATATGAGAAAGATAGTCCCTGCTCTCAGGGAGCTAATGAGGGAAGACAATACTCAAGAGGAAGCTAAGGAGAGGAGGAGAAAAAGGTATAAGGTTCTCTGATGTGTTAAGTCTATGTAGTTGGGTACTGTAAGGATGGGATTTGTGCAAGGGGGATGGGACAAAAGGAGCCAGAGAAAGCAATTGCTGACAGTTGCTGACAGTTGAGACCAGAGAGAATTCTGGGAGAGCTCGGAAGGAGGAGAGAGAGAAGAGAGAGGAGAGGTCTTTGGGTGGAGGACTGAGAGAGGAAGGAGGTGGACATCCCAGCTTGGATCCAGTCCTTAGGGCTTCCTGAGGCTCTTTCTTTGGAAACTGAAACCCTGATTCCCTGATCAAAGCCATTCCATTGCATCCCACCCATCAAGACTTCAACAATAGAGTTACCTAAGTTTTTAGACTCCATTTTGGGAGCGATCTCTTAGTCTCCTTCTCCCATTACGCAACCTTGCTGAGAGACCCCCTTTTAGTCAAAACTTACAATTATAGAAAAGGATAGAAATGGAAAAATAGAAATAAAAATAGGAGAAGGGATGAGGGGAGAAGTTTAGGAGTGGAAGTCTTTAAGGTTCCCACCTAAGAGATGGACTCCATAGGAATAGAGAAGAGGACACCCCCAAAATCCCTCTGCCCTTCACCCCTTTCCCCAATCCCTGATTTGTGAATAATAAAGGTCATTCATCAGTCAGATAGCATTCCAGAGTGCCTGAGAGACAACAAGGGATAGGGGGACCACAGCTTGCTCTGGCTGCCTCCATCTCAAAGCCAGACCCTGCGCTGTGAAATTAACTGATCGAGGGTAGGTTTATGTGAACCCCATCCTTATTCAGGATCGGATTGGGGTACCACATATCTCATCTTATAGGGAAGCCTTGCCCCCAACCCCTGTGGGGTGGTATAACCATCCAGGTCACCCAGTTTCAGGGTGACACCTGTAACATGGAAAATGGCAGGGTGGAATTCCTGCAAGATACAAGGTCAAGCCTCACCCTGAGTTCTCTGGGGTGGTTCCCCCACACACAGGCTAGAGTGAGTAGGGAGGGGTAGGTACACCTTACTCTTCACTCCTCCCACTAAGCAGTTGGAAATCAGTTGGAAA
>NC_058131.1:254100018-254122196 GCF_016433145.1 Gracilinanus agilis
TACCAATCATGAAAGAATTTGCTCAGATATGATTTTGGCTTGAAAATTTTTGTTTTTCAGGTAAAAGGTCTGTGCTATTGCAAATGTGCCAGAGGTTCTTTCTAGTCATGGAGGGGTTAAATCATTCTGAGTTATTCTAAATCCTTTAAGATTTAGAATATAACTATGGCTCTAAATACTCTATGCCTTATGGACACTGGTGGGGCAGGGGTGAAGAGGCATTGGGGATTTTGCTCAGAAACCAGAGATTCTGAGAAAAGCTGCTATTAAATCTTGCCTGATGTAGTATTCTCATTTCCCATCAAACTTATCTCCTACAGACAAAAGTGCTCAGTCCTTTAAAGAACCCAAAGGCAGAGAAAACAAGGCATCTTCTTTGGATGAAGTCTTGGTCTTAAAGAAGAGATGAGATGAATATTTGGATAACGCTACAAAATGATGCAAGTACCAGCATCCAAGAATGCACTGCTGACCACATGCACTGTAGAAGGTTGGGGAGAGTGTGCTGGAAATAGTCTAGGAGGGCTCCACAGAGGAAGAGTATATTCAGAAATGAACATGAGTAGGAATCAACTCAGTATATGCAGATAAAGGTAAAGAAGACTAGTCTGGGAAGAACAAGGGTTTCATGTGAGAGAGTGCTGAGAGTCAAAATTGTCTAATCAAAATATGTTAGGAATGCACTATGGAGGGTTTTGAGTGCCAGGAAGAGGCGTTCAGATGTGCCAACTAGAGGCAATGGGGAGCCACTGAAAGAACATTTAGAATTTGAATCACAAGACCTGGGTTAAAACTCCTGTTCAGCCTTCCTGTGTGACCTTCAATAATAATGATGAAAGTGATGACAATAATTGCTGACATTTACATAGCACATTAACATTTATAAAATACTTTACATATATTGTCACATTTGATGTTTGCAGCAACGCGATTAGTTGGGTATATATAGTTCTTTCCCTTCTCTGGGTCTCATCTTTAAAATGTGCTAGACGACAAAACCGGTGCAGTTAAAATTAGAAGGGAGACAGGTAAATGGGGAAAATATTTGCAGCCAGTCTCTCTGACAATGTTCTCAGATCTAAGATATTTAAGGAACCGATTCAAATTTTTAAGTCCAAGAGTCATTTCCCAATAGACATATAATCAAAGCATATAGACAATTTTCAGAGGAAGAAGTCCAAGCCATCCACAATCGTATGATCCAAATAAGTAATAGAGAAATGTAAATTAAAGCAACTGAGTTTCTACCTCACACTTATTGGTCTGACAAAGATGCTAAAAAAGGAAAATGACTTGTTGGATGAAGCTACTGGTGAGGGAAAACAGGCACACTAAAGTACAATTGGTGAAGCTGTGAATTGGTACCGCCATTCTGGAAAGAAGTTTATAACCATGGCCCCCAAATCACTAAATTGTATATACTATGACCCAACACTATCACTACCAGATATGTACCCCAAAGAGATCAAAGGAAAAGGATAAATACCTACAAAAATATTTATTGCAGCTATTTTTCATAGTAGTAAAAAACTAGAAATAAAGGAGATCCACACCTCTTGGTAAAACAAATTGTGGCAAATGAATGTAGTGGGATATTATTGTGCCATTGTGAAAGGGACAATTTCAGAGAAAACTAGACCTAATAATACAAAGTGAAGAGAGCAAACCAGAAGAATATTTACACAATGATAACATTATAAAGAAAAACAACTTTAAAAGACTTTAGATCTCTGATTAATGTCTTGCCAAACCAGAATTCTAAAGAGGTCTGAAGATGAGGCATGTTACTTACCTCCTACCAGTGAGAAAATGGAATTGAAATGTGGAACGTGGCCAATTTGGAAATTTGTTCTGTTTGACTATGAATATTGCTATGAAGGTTTTAATTATTATTATCAGTTTCAACTCTTACCTTCCATCTTAGAATCATTACTATGTATTGGTTCCAAGACAAAAGTATGGTAAGGGCTAGGCAATTGGAGGTATCTGGCACTCAATCCACTGAGCCATCTAGCTGTCCCTGGTTTTAGGTTTTTTTTAATTATGCAATGTATATGTGTGTGTGTGTGTTGAGGGAGGGGATGAGAGGCAGAGAAAATAAATGGTTGTTAATCAGAAAAAAATTTATTTATGAATGGACTGGATAATTTCTAAGACAAAATATAGGGAGCCCATCCACTTATCAAATGGAAAAAAACTTGGAGGGGGAGTGGCTCACATTTCTCCTATATTCCCTCTGTGTGACATTAAGAAAGAGCATAGCTGGTTTAGAGCCAATCAATGTTTAACCCAGTGACAGGAAAGGAAGCATCTTTTAGCAGCGTCAGAGCCTGGGGCATGGCCAGATCCTTGGTAAATGCTTAAACTGTGGAGATGATTAAACATTTAAGCTAGAGACAATGCCAGGAAAAAAAAACCTCAAGCAGCCTTGAACTGGCTTATTAGCACGAGGCTTTGGGCAGTTTGCACATCTTTTGGCAAAGCCCTTGGTACAGGGACCTTGTGCTGGAAGGACCTTCCTAGTACCTGCCCCTATCCCTTCCAGAAGTTCGCTGTGCCCCAACACAGAGAGATCTATCAGCCACCTAACATGCAGAGGCTCAGTGAGCAGGCAACAATATCAATTCTCCATCCCCAAGCCTGTCCTGAATCCTTGCAAGGTGACTGAAACAAAGACAACAAGGCTCCTGTCCTTAAGTAACATACAGTCTAATAGCGAAGGTCATCCACAAGCATTCTATTAAGTGTCTTCTCTGTGGCAGCCACTGTGCTAAATGCCAGGGATATAAATACAGCATATGAAATAATATCTGCTCAGAAGGAGCTGACAGTCTCTCTCATATGAGAGACAACAAAGTTGTGTGAAGGTAAAAACAATAAATATGAAGATGGATACTTTTATTTATCCTTAATTTATTATATATATATATTTATAATTTATTATATATTTGTAAATATACATATATTTATATACACAAATATATGCATGTTTGTGTATATTTATATATTATAATATACATTATTTTGCATATATTTATAAATGTGCATATATTTATAAATATATGTATTTATATATTCATAATATAATATAATAAATTATCCTAATTTATACTCAAAAGCACAGGTTGAAACCAATCCATGCTCCTTCATTTCATGAGATTCCTGTCCAGTTGTCTTTACCCAAATCCCCCCTAGAATCATCACCTGGTCCAGTTGGTCAACAAACATTTAAACACCCACTATATGTTAAGACTTGTGCTAAGCACTGGAGACACACATATGAGAAAGATAGTCCCTGCTCTCAGGGAGCTAATGAGGGAAGACAATACTCAAGAGGAAGCTAAGGAGAGGAGGAGAAAAAGGTATAAGGTTCTCTGATGTGTTAAGTCTATGTAGTTGGGTACTGTAAGGATGGGATTTGTGCAAGGGGGATGGGACAAAAGGAGCCAGAGAAAGCAATTGCTGACAGTTGCTGACAGTTGAGACCAGAGAGAATTCTGGGAGAGCTCGGAAGGAGGAGAGAGAGAAGAGAGAGGAGAGGTCTTTGGGTGGAGGACTGAGAGAGGAAGGAGGTGGACATCCCAGCTTGGATCCAGTCCTTAGGGCTTCCTGAGGCTCTTTCTTTGGAAACTGAAACCCTGATTCCCTGATCAAAGCCATTCCATTGCATCCCACCCATCAAGACTTCAACAATAGAGTTACCTAAGTTTTTAGACTCCATTTTGGGAGCGATCTCTTAGTCTCCTTCTCCCATTACGCAACCTTGCTGAGAGACCCCCTTTTAGTCAAAACTTACAATTATAGAAAAGGATAGAAATGGAAAAATAGAAATAAAAATAGGAGAAGGGATGAGGGGAGAAGTTTAGGAGTGGAAGTCTTTAAGGTTCCCACCTAAGAGATGGACTCCATAGGAATAGAGAAGAGGACACCCCCAAAATCCCTCTGCCCTTCACCCCTTTCCCCAATCCCTGATTTGTGAATAATAAAGGTCATTCATCAGTCAGATAGCATTCCAGAGTGCCTGAGAGACAACAAGGGATAGGGGGACCACAGCTTGCTCTGGCTGCCTCCATCTCAAAGCCAGACCCTGCGCTGTGAAATTAACTGATCGAGGGTAGGTTTATGTGAACCCCATCCTTATTCAGGATCGGATTGGGGTACCACATATCTCATCTTATAGGGAAGCCTTGCCCCCAACCCCTGTGGGGTGGTATAACCATCCAGGTCACCCAGTTTCAGGGTGACACCTGTAACATGGAAAATGGCAGGGTGGAATTCCTGCAAGATACAAGGTCAAGCCTCACCCTGAGTTCTCTGGGGTGGTTCCCCCACACACAGGCTAGAGTGAGTAGGGAGGGGTAGGTACACCTTACTCTTCACTCCTCCCACTAAGCAGTTGGAAATCAGTTGGAAATGGAGGCAGGACTGGTGTTGTTCTGGCAAAGCTCAGCAAGGCAAATCTCTAATAAAGTTCACTTTCTCAATTTATAATCCCCACAGATTTGACTGAGGGACAGAGAAGCTTGATGTCTTATTGTTATTAAGGACAGATGAGGATCTGACTTCTTTGGCTGGCAACTGAAAAGAACCAAGCTTTATGGTAGCTGTGAGTATGCCCAAAATAATAGTCAGGCACAACTACTAAAAGATGAAGCTTTTACTGATAAAGAAGAAGGGAAGAGTAGGCAGGGAAGGGGTATCTAGGATTTGGATAAGATCTGGGAAGCCCTGAACTGCTACGTAGAAACTGCCCCTCCCCACCTATCCCCCACCCCCGAGGGAGTGGCAGACCTTTAGCTAGCTTGCCCTCAAACCTGTAATTATTACTTCTAATATCTAAATATCTAAATAAATAACAAAATGCTATTGCAAGGAGGTCTAATTCCACTAGAAAGGCAAACTCCTGAGAAGAAACCAAAATGGCTTTTGCCATTATGGCCACCAAGGCAATCCCAAACTGGGACCAGCAAGCAAAGTGACCTGCTCCCTTCAACCCCCAGGAATCAACTGTTAAAACTGCTTTCAAACTGTTCCCTCACCCAGAGTTCTCCAGGGGGGGTCCCCTAGAATTCTGGGTGAGGCTTGACCCTGTATCTTGCAGGAATTCCACCCTGCCATTTTCCATGTTACACACCCCCTTAAAGCCTCCCAGGGTATATTTGGCCCCAGGGGAGAGACTCACCATACTGCCTTCTTCTATCTCCCTTCTATCAAACATCCCTAACTGGCTTCTTTACAATTACAGTACGGGGTAAAGGGGAAGGGTAGAGAGATGATTGACCTGGGCTCTCTCCCTTGACTTTAAAACATATCAGAGGTATCAGTAGTTCTCAAACAATCCATTATGTTGTCTCTCATTATTTTTCTATAAGAAAAGGATAGAGGATTCTAGAATCTAGGATCATAGATTTAGAGGTAAAAGGGACTCAAAGGTTTTCTAGTTGAACCTCCTCATCTTGCAGATGAGAAACCATTATGGGCTGGGATATTGGTGGAACCATGAAGGTTCTCCCCACCCCATAGATTGTTGCAAAGAAGTTGTGGTACAAACCTGGGACCATCTGGGATCCCTTTGTCCTGAGGTGGATTGATCTAGGATCAGGGGTAGATTGGAACCAAATTTTCAGTATGAACATTTATTCTTTGGAACTTGGTAAATGCTACAAAGTAGGATTTGACTGATTGTATTGTTGACTGTCTATTCTTAAAAAAGTTTTAGAGAACATGTTAATAATGTAGCTAAACTTAAAAGTGAATCCTGTGCACATTTTTTTCCTTTCAAGAGACCTGGTTGTTAAACATTTACCAGCATGGGACCAGCTGTGGGTTGTTTGGACAAGATTATGAAAAAAAAAAAATTAGGACTACAGTGGGGTGTGCCAGAGATTCTAGTGAACCTTCTTTCCTAATATTTTTAATCTTTTTTTTTTTTTTGCCAATAGCTAGTATCTGTTTTTATCTTCCTGGGCTGCTCTAGACTACTTTAGGAACATAGTATTAGAATATCCTTTTGGTAAAAATACTGTTTATTTGAATCCTCAGGTTGTGGAGTGATCCATTACACTAGATCAGTGGTTCCCAAACTTTTTTGGCCTATCGCCCCCTTTCCAGAAAAAATATTACTTAGCACACCCTGGAAATTATGAAACTATCAAACTCAGAATAGAATGTAATACAAAAAAAGTGTGGCCATCACCGCCCCCTTCGATCGCTGTAGCACTCACCAGGGGTGGTAGCACCCACTTTGGGAATCACTGCACTAGATTAAAAATCCAGAATGAGGCAGAAACTGAGGCCCTGAAAGGCTAAGCAATTGGTCCAGGGCCATGTGGGTCATAAGCAGGAGAGATAAGAACTGAACCTGAGTCAACTGATGCCAGAGTCAACGTCCCTTCCATTGTCCCATCCTATCTCTGTGTTTCTCTTCCCTTGACATACTTATCAATAACTTAGATGAAGATATAGGTAGCATCTTGAAAAAAAAATTATCTGGTACCTGAAACAGTGCTCTCTGCTCAGTTGTTTCTTGTTAATAAATAAGTAAATTTTTATTTATATCATCTTTCTTTCCAAATATATCTCCCACTATACTTACCCAGCAAGGAAGAGCAGTTCAGTAAAAGTAAACAATTCATCAGTAGGTCTGATTTTATAAATAGTGTTAGATACCCCTAGTCGCCCTCTTTTCAAAGAAGAGAAAGAGGTATATTTTCTTATCTCTTCCTCCAGGTGAAGCTTTGGTTATTATCATAAATAGTATTGAGTTTCCTTTTGTTAGCTTGCTTGCTTTTTCTGTTGTAGTGATTGTTTTAATCATTGAGAGAGTGACCAGGATAAAGGGGAGACTGAAATCCATGCCTTAAATCGGGCTATTTGAAGGAACTGGGCATAGTTGGCCTGAAGACTAGAAGATTTGGAGTCGGGGGACTGAACTGCTATCTTCAAAGGTTTAAAGTTCTGTCATGTAGAAGAGAGATTATACTTATTTTGCCTGGATCCAGAGGTAAGGACTATGACCCCTGGGGAGAAAACGTGGAAAGACATAGTTGTTGCTGCTGTTGTTTGGTCATATCCAACTCTTCATGACTTCATTTGGAATTTTCTTGGTAAAAACACTGGAGTGGTTTGCCACTTCCTTCTCTAGCTCATTTTACAGATAAGGAAACCGAGACAAACAGGGTGAAGTGATTTGCCCAAGGTCATACAACTAATAAGTGTCTGAGGCTGCCTTTGAACTCAGGAAAATGGATCTTTCTGACTCTAAGACCAGCACATTCTATCCATTATGCCACCTAGATGCCCAAGGGGACCTATTAGATACATCCAAAATTAGAACAGATTGCTTTGGGAAGGAGTTCCCTGTCACTAGAAATCTTTAAGGAAAAAAATCATTTGTTGGAGCCATTGTAGAGAAGACTCTTGTTCAGGCTGAGAATAATCTAGATCAGTGATGGGCAAACTTTTTAAAGAAGGGGCCAAAGGAAAGGAAATGTTCATCTGTCAATCTGTTTCTAAGGCAACTCTTTCAAAGTTTCATTGTATTGTATCCTACTCATTGTATTCATCAGATTAGGAATAATGTTGGGGGGGCAGATAGAACATTTCAGGGGGCTGCATCTGGCCCAGGGCTGTAGTTTGCCCATTACTGGTCTAGATGATTTCTGAAATCCCTTTAAACTGAGATTTTTATGATGATCTGACTCTTCTCACTAGTGAAAGTAGCAAAGATTTGTCTTCTGAGCTGCCCTGCCCATCATCTTCCTGCAGAGTCAGGCTCAAGAATTATCTCTGGAAGCTTTTAGACTGCTTGGTTTTCTACTGGGTACCAGTTTAGGGGTCCATATGTGAGCCCATGAGCTCTCACACCCACACACATATAACTTCTCTAGCCTTCTAGGGCACCTGGAGGACAAATACACTCTTAAACAGATCCAGGATTGGGACACATTTACACATACACATGCACTAACTCACTGCTCTTCTAGACACTTACAAGAGCACTAACCTACAGCTCATGCTGGCAAACACATCCATTTCACATCCATTTATCTATCACACTGAAGACATACACACACACACACACACACACACTGCTTAAACTTCATATATTCAATACACTTTATATACCTGAAAACTAAGCTTTCATGGCTCTTAGATCCATCTTCTGTTACTTCCTTCAACCACCTGGGGGCCAGCTTATTCATGCTTTTTTCTACCACCAATACTAATATTAGGGAAAGCTGTTATTTTTTTTATAGTCTCAGGTCTAGAGAGCAGGGCACTCACTCGTATCATTTATGGGATGAGACGAATTTTATGCCACCTGTAGTTGATTAGCCCTCAACTCTTACACCTTCATTAAAGAATATTTATTAAGTTCTTACTAAGTGCAAGACCTTATGATGGGATGGTAAATCATTTCCCCTCTTTAAATGTCTTGGTTTTAGGGGGGAGAAATTAATGAATTTAAATTTTAGGGGCAGCTAGATAGCTTCAGTGGAGAGAGGGCCAGGTCTGGAGATGGCAGGTCCTGGGTTCAAATCTGATTTCAGACATTTCCTAGCTGGGCAAGTCACTTAATCCCCATTGCCTAGGTCTTACTGCTCTTTTGCTTTGGAATTGATACTTAGTATTGATTCTAAGACAGAAAGTAAGGGTTTTTGGGAAAAAAATAAATTCTGGGGTTGGTATAGATTCAAAGTTATTGCTATTCATAATGTGATGCATTTAGGACAGTCATTATTATCCCCATTATGTAGATAAAGAAGTTGAAGGCAAGGAAGGTTAAAGGACTGATGTAAGTCTTAAAAAAATTTTTTTAAACCCTTACCTTCAGTCTTGCAGTCAATACTGGGTATTGGCTCTAAGGCAGAAGAGTGGTAAGGGCTAGGCAATGGGGTCAACTGACTTGCCCAGGGTCACACAGCTGGGAAGTGTCTGAGGCTATATTTGAACCTAGGACCTCCTGTCTCTGGGGCTGGTTCTCGATCCACTGAGCCACCCAGCTGCTCCCCTGATGCACATTTTAGACTGAGTGGGTACTTCTTTCCTACTGCCTCCTCCACTATACCATGGTGTTTCCCTGTCCTCAAAGAGCTTACAATATTTTGGGAGTGACAAGGTCTTATAGAAAGAAAAAAAAACCTTTCTTATGTTGAGTTCTTCAATGTAGTTGAAACATTTAAGCTACAAAACCCTAACCAGAATGCAGCTTGAAAGACTTATTGGCAGTTTGCTGAATCTGTTTCCCCTGAGGTTTAAAAAAAATAATGATGATAATGATAACATGCCATAATAATACCTTTGACTATGGGGGTGGTCTAGGAGTTCAGACAGGGGAACAGATAAGAAGATTTCTCAAAATCTTTTTTTCTTTTTCTACAGAACCCACCAAACTAAAATCTCCTCTTGAAAAAAAAAAAAAAAAAAAAAAAAAAAAAGATTGTAGTTCGCCATCTTGTGGTCAAAGAGAACACTTTTGTCGCTTTATATTTTGGAGAATTTTAATGGGAACAAATGGAAGTGTCTTATCTACCTAAAATTCTAATGTTACACCACTTTCCTGCCTCAGGCAGGTTGGGTGCTTCCCTAAAGGACAGTCCTAGGCAGCATCTATAAAGGAAGACATGACTCTTGATTACCTGAGAAATTTCTAAAGCTGAGATGCTGAATACCTCTGAAGTTAGACTTTGGAGACATTGGAAAGAACAAGGTGTCACTCAAGAAAGAGGGGCTAGATAGAGAAGGCACAAACTTTTGAATGGATGATGGGGATGTTCCTGGAACTAAAGACATGTGGGGGGGAAAGGGGCTTCCAATATGTCCTTGGTTCCCATTTCCTGCATACCAAGATACTATGAAGAGTTGATTTTTCTCAGTGAAATGATTCTCTTCTTGGTTCAGCTAAAATTTTATGTCACTCCCAAGTCAAAGGACCTATTTACTCTTGTGTGATGTGTCATGTACATTAATTTGTATAACCTCTCCAATTTTTGTCTCACTGTTTGCTCTGATAAATATAATTGTTTTAAATTGCTTGTCAAGATGAGTGAGTGAGTGAGTGTCTAGGCTGCCCAGCTACTCTATGTTATTCCAGCAAAGTCCTGTTCACACTAAACCGAATGTCATCTTTTTCACTCCTAAGCTGCAAAAAAACATCAGACAAAAGCCCTCAGCCACTAGAAAAGGGGGACCCTAGAGTATACAGAGACTATAGCTTTCAATGTACTGTATCAAGAGGCAGCAAGAGCAGAAGCTCCCCTGAGAAAGTTCCAAGGTAGTCAGAAAACCTCAGAGTTGGGACAGAGGTCCTGGGTTCAGATCTGGCCTCAGATACTTCCTAGCTGTGTGACACTGGGCAAGTCACTTAAATTTAATTGCTTACTGTGTTATCCATATTGCTAAGAGGGGCTCAAGCTGCAGCACAGAATTCCATAGTGCCCCCCCAGAACTCTGAGAGGGGGCAGTTAAAGGCAGTTGGAGACCTGCTATAAAAAGGCAGGTCACACAGTTTGCAGTTTGGGTTTTGGGTCTTGGGTCTTGGGTCTTGGGTCCTTGGTCCTGATCCTGATCTGGGTGCTATCTCTGTAATCTGTGCGGCTCTGAGCTGAGCCATTTAGTCTCTGGCGGTCAAAGCTGTTTTACTTTTGTTAGACCTTTCAAACAATACCACAGTCTACCTTAGTTTAGCTATCTAGGTTTAGAAGAAGAATATTTAGAGGCTTAAAGAGGAGATCAAGATACATTCCCCCTTTAGGGGGAGGGGCTGCTTATTTGACATAACTGTATTAGGTAGCTTTCTCCTTACCTATCAATCCTAAGCCATTTTCCCTCTTCCCATTTCCTGATATCATTAAACCCTTATCATCTAGGAACAGTGTCTGGATATAGATATTTTGGGGATATACTCACAACCTCAATAAACCAATTTCCTCCTACTTGTAGCTCTTAAATTGATCCTAACCTCTGAGCCAGGGAATTGCTTCACCTATTCTATCCTGTGGGGAAATAACTCAGAGAAAGATATCATCATAAGGAGTTTAGCATTTCCCTACTTACCATCTTGGCCCAGAATTTATCAAACCAGATTGTCCACCATTACCAAACTGTTAACTGACTTACAACTGCTTAGTGGGAGGGGGAGGTGAAGGAGCACTTCCACAAGCTCTAGCCCCTCCCATTCAGTCAAGCCCGCCTATGTGTGTATGTCTCTCCAAAGACCAGGGATTAGGGAGACTTGATTGTCACTGACCCCCTGTCATCTTACAGTTTCCCTAATCCCACAGTTTGGCCAGTCAGCCTAGGATTTCTTTTTCTGAACCTGAGAGTAAAAAGCTTCATCATGGCCAACTTTATTAATAGGGTGATTGTTACTCTGGGGTACTCTGCAGTACTGTTGTATAGTCTTTGGAGGGCATGTTCAACTCTATGGCTTTTGACAATCCCTCAGTTCTTCATGGAAATTGTCAGGGTCTATGATTTGTATCAATGGCTGACCATACCCCTGGGTGAAGCTCTGGCCTATGTACCATGAGAGATGGCCATGAAAGTGTCATTTTATGGGGCCTTCATGATATTGGGAAAGATTTTTAATTTTACATTTGGAAAAGCAGAAGTGACAAACCCGGCTCTGGAAACACTAATTGAACAAATGAAAGCTCTAATTGAGATAAACAAACAGATTAGGGAAGGCAAGAAGCTAGGTGCATGAACCATCATGCAGCTAGAGGTTATAGAGGGAACAGTTTTGCCAAAGAAGGAGGATAGTAAACAAAAGACCACTGACTACCACCACTGAACAACAAGCTGTAGGGGCTGAAGCAGCTCCTGTCACTGTTCTACCTATCATGGACAGGACTATAATTTAACCAGACTCAGGGATTGTACATGTAAAAGGCTATAAATCATTCTCAGGGAGTGATTTGGAGATTTTAAAGAGGAAGTTTCCCCAATTCTACACAAACCCACATAACTCGATAAAAGAATATAAAAGGGCTGTCAGATTATACAATCCAACCTTTGAGGACGTTGAATTGTTGTTATCTGAGGTTTACACCCCTAGTGAGAAGGCAAAGTTTATTGCTGAGACTAGGAGCAACCCCAACCTAGCCTCTTGGCCTGAACAGCATCAAGATCTCAAGCTATTGTCCCTTGCCAACATGGCATACCTGAAATGTTGTAGAGAGGATTTGGCTGAGGTGATGTGTCTCCATGCACATTGCTCCAAAGCATGGGGATCCTTTGAGAAGCTTAGGCAAAGGGTATGCCTTTGAAATATTATTGCATCAAAGGAGAGGATTTCAGAGAATCCTGTGCAACATGAACTGATATAGAACGAAATGAATGGAACCAGAACAATTTATATAAGGTCAGTAACATTGTAAAGAAATACAACTTTGAAAGACTTAAGGACTTTACCAATGTAACAACCAACCAATGATGTCTCCAGAGGGGCTGTAATGAAGCCGATAGCCTCTTCCTGATAGAGAGTAGTAGATACGAGGTTCACAAAAAAACACTCTTTTCTAGATGCCACGTGGATTCATTTTTATTGACTATTCCTATTTATTAAAAGGGTTTTTCCTCCCTTTCCTCCCCTTTTCTTTTTTTCTCTCTCTCTCTTAATGGCTCTGGGTTGCTACAAGAAAAGGAGAGAAGTCTATCCATAATGATTCCCCTCACCAAAAGGAGGCCATTTTATTTTATTTTTAAATTTTTTTCATTTTTATTGTGCTGTAAAACACATTTCTATATTGGTCATTGTTATAAGAGCACACTCATACAAAACCAAAACCCCCTAATAAAAACCATAAAAACACTGATGTGAAAGACAAGTCCAACAGTTCTTTCTGGGGAGGTAGAAAGCATTCCCCATCATAAGTCTTTCATGACTGTCCCAAATCACTGCATTGCTGAGAGCAGCCAATTTTTCACAGATAATCATCATCTAATATTGTTGTTATTGTATATAATGCTCTCCCAGTTCTGTTTATTTCACTCTGCATCAGTTCCTGCATTGTAAAGGAGGCCATTAAAAAAATTAAGAAAGAATATAGAACAAACAAGCAGGATAGTTTTGAATGTGTACAATTTATTATGTATAATATTATATATATTTAAAAGGCAGTTATGAAATTGAGATTCACAGTTTCATGGAGAATCTCCTTTTAGTGTTCTGTAAGTCTGGCAATTGTTTTTGTTTAAGTGCACGTATGCATATATACCTAGATCTATGTGTATTTATATAAATACATGTATACATTTATTATATATATGAAATTAAGTTCTACCTGTGATTATCTTTTTTGTGTAACAAATATTTGGAGCTAAGCTGGACAGAACAATCTGTTACCCTTCTCTGGGAGCAATCAGGGAAAGTGGCTTTTACTGAACTTCCGAAAAGGCATTGTTCCCCCAGGTACTACAAATATTTGAGGTATAATAGATATAATTCTAGCCCAGTACCCTGCTTAGATATAGGGGAATGAAGGAATGAATGTTTAGCTATGGCCTTCTTCTTCCTCTACCCCAAAGAAGAAATTAGTCTCTCTTGGATAAAAGGTGGGCCAGCTCCCAGGTGAGATAATTATCTCACTGATAATGTGTGCCACACTAAAGCCATCTATTCTATATTATTAGATGGTTATCTATGTTGCACTTAAGATATATTAAGCAGGTCTTCCCACTTAAACATCCATAAAACCATTTTACATGTTGATGTGAAGAAGTTTAGACAAATTTACATCTTAAACTATGGTAGCTTCACTTCCATAGCAAATAGATTGAGGTCTCCTGTTCTTTGTCTGGGATGAGCACATTAAAGAAGGGGGTTGAGGAGAGTGGATTTTTCAAAATTGAGATTCCTTTAGGTGACAGAGCCAAAATGGCAGAGAAGGTGCACAAACCCACCTAATCTCTAAAATTACCCTTCAAAAAACTATTATGCCCTCAAATGAGTTTTGGGGCAGTATAACCCACAAAAAAATGGAATCAAATAATTTTTCAGTCCAAAACAACTTAGAAGACAGGCATGAAAGATCTAGTACAATGGGGTGGAAGTAGAGTGCAAAGCAGCATGCCAAGGCAGGTCCCACTGTGGCAATGGGCCTTGGGGGCTGCTGAATCAGTAGCAAAAGCTTCCAGAGCTCTCAGCCATAGATGGTAAGGGAAGAGGAGGTGTGGACAACTTCTCAGAAGGAGATTACAGAGGGGGCAGCTGGGTAGCTCAGTGGATTGAGAGCCAGCCCTAGAGACGGGAGGTCCTGGGTTCAAATCTGGCCTCAGATACTTCCTAGCTGTATGACCCCGGGCAAGTCACTTGACCCCCATTGCCTACCCTTACCACTCTTCTGCCTTAGAACCAAAACATAGTATTGATTCCAAGATGGAAAGTAAGGGTTTAAAAAAAAAAGATTACAGAGTTCCCTTTGCTGGCTCTGGATGCAAGGCTCTTGTCCATTGCCCATATACAGAACTAGGTCATAGTCTGGGGCATGGTCTTAGGGTGAGGAGCTTGCCAGAGCTAGTGGTCACAAGGGAGTAGGGGAACCTGATTACAGTTCCAAAGTGAAAAAGATTGCTTTTGGTTACACATAGACCAGAACATAGATTGGAAGAGTATTAAGCACACCTCTCCTCAGATCATACCACCTTCGAAGAACTGAAAACTTATAGATCCCCAGAGTCACCTCTGTAGGCAGCTGCACAAAGAACCTGAAGCTTGGGACAGTGCTCCCTTCACCATAGTTATAGATTCCAACATTAATAGGGTTTTTCATTAAAAGAAAAAGAAAAATACTGGGAAATGAGCAAACAACAAAATAGAAACTCAACATAGAAAATTATTTTGGTGACAGAGAAGACCGAAACACAAACACAGAAGAAAACAACAAAACCAATACTTATGAAAGAAAAACCTTCAAGAAAAATATTAACTGCTTTCAAGACAAAAAAAAATTATGGAGGAGCTCAAAAAGGATTTTGAAAATCAAATAAGAGAAGTAGAAGAAAAATTGTGAAAGGAAATGAGAGTGATCAAGGAAAACCATGAAAAAAGAGCCAATGGCTTGGTAAAGGAGATGCACACACACACAAAAATAATGAAGAAATCAAAACTTTAAAAAACAGAATTGGATAACTGGTAAAAGAGACAAAAAGATCCAGTGAAGAGAACTGTGTAAAAAGAAGAATTGACCAAATGAAAAATGATTAAGAAAAATGCACTGAAGAGAACTTAAAAGGAGGAATTGGTCATATGGAAAAGGAGACACAAAAAAATTCACTGAAGAAAAGAACTTTTTCAAAACAGAATTGGCCAAATAGATAAGAAAGTACAAAAGCTCATTCAAGAAAATCATACCTCAAAAATTAGAATTGGGCAAGTGGAAGCTAATGTTCCATGAGACATCAAGAAACAATCAAACAAAATTTAAGAAAAAAATGGAAGAAAATGTGAAATATTTCATTGGAAAAACAAGTGACCTGGAAAATAAACTTAGGAGAGATAATCTAAGAATTATTAGACTACCTAAAAGCCATGATCAAAGTAAGAGCTAGACATCAGCTTTCAAGAAATTTTCAAGGAAAACTGCCCAGATAGTCTAGAACCAGAGGGTAAAATAGAAAAGGAAAGGATCCACTAATCACCTCCTGAAAGAGATTCCAAAAGGATAATTCCCAGGTATATTATAGATGAATTCTAGAACTCCCAGGTCAAGGAGAAAATATTACAAGCAGCCAGAAAGAAATAATTCAAAGATTGTGGTGCCACAGTTAAGATAATACATGATTTAGTAGCTTCTAGAACAGGGGTTGGCAACGTATGGCTCTTTAGCCATATCTGGCTCTTTTGAGGGCCAGATATGGCTCTTTCTCCAAGAGCCATAAAGTCAATTTTTTTCAGGCACTGTTACAGGAGCGCGCACTGTGAGCACTGTATGGCTCTCACAAAATTACATTTTTAAAAATGTGGTGTTTATGGCTCTCACAACCAAAAAGGTTGCCGACCCCTGTTCTAGAATAAAAGATTGGAGGGTCTAGAATAGAATATTCCAGAGGGCAGAGGAGGTGGGATTTCAACTAAGAATTACCCAGAAAAACTGAGCATAATTTTTCAAGGAGGAAAAAAAATAGGTATTTGATGAAATTAAGGACTTTCAAACATTCTTGATGAAAAGACCAGAATTGGATGGAAAATCTGACTCTCAAGAGAAGCATAAAAAGGTAAAGAGAAAAGAGAAATCAAAAGACATTCAATAAGGTTGTACTGTTCACATATGGGAAGATGATTCTTAGAGTTCCTAAGAGCTTAATCATTATTAGGACATTTAGAAGGAGTATGCATAGTGTAACATGGAAAATGGCAGGGTGGAATTCCTGTAAGATACAGGGTCAAGCCTCACCCAGAATTCCAGGGGACCCCACCATGGAGAACTCTGGGTGAGGGGACAGTTTGAAAGCAGTTAGACAGTTGATTCCTGGGGGTTAAAGTGAGCAGGTCAGTATTCTGCTTGCTGTTCCTGGTTTTGGGATTGCTTTGGAGGCCATTTGGGGCAAAAGACTTTTGGTTCTTCTTGCAGTTTGCCTGTTTAGCTGAACTAGTCGTTTCCAGCAACAGCACAATTGTTATTTAGTTATTTTAGATATTAGAAGTGATAATTATAGGCTTGAGGGCAAGCTAGCTAAAAGTCTGCCACTCCCTCCTGGGGGGGAGGGGCAGTTTCTACCTAATAGTTCAGGGCTTCCCAGATCTTATTCAAATCCTTGAAACCCCTTCCTTTGGTTCCCCTTCCTCTTTTATCCGTAAATCTTCTTCTTTTGGGAGCAGTGCCTGTTTATTATTCTGGGAATACTTATATCCAACTTCAGCTAAGTTTCCTTCAGCTGTCCGGCCCATACAAGTTAGATTCATCTGTCCCTGATAACTACAAGACATCAAGCTTCTCCTATTGTCCCTCAGTCAAACCTGTGGGGAATATAAGTTGAGAAAGTGAACATCATTAGAGATTTGCCTTGATGAGCCTTGTCAGAAGACATCTGTCCAGCCTCCATTTCCAACTGATTTCCAACTGCTTGGTGAGAGGGGTGAGATTAAGGAGTACCTACCCCTCCCTACTCACTCTAGCCTGTGTGTGTGTGGGAGGAGTGAGACCTGCAGGTTTCTAGTTTCAGGTCATCTCTTCAGCTTCCCAAATATCTTTGTTAAGATCAACATAACAATAGACAGAAGGGGTGTGAACTGAATATGATAGGATGATTTAAAAAATGAAATTAAAATATGAGAAAGAGGAATTCATTGGGAAGGGGAAAATGGAAAGGGCTAAATAATTGCACATAAAAGAGGCATGAAAGAATTTTTACAGTGGAGGGGAAGATGCAGGAGGTAGAGAAGAAAGAATGTGAAACTTATTCTCTTGAGAATTGGCTCAAAGAGGGAAGAATATAAACAATCAATTGGGCATAGAAATCTATCTTATCTTACAGGAAAGCAGGAGGGGAAGGGGATAAGAGAAGGGAGCGAGGCTGATAGAAGAGAGGGCAAATTGGGGAATATGGTGGTCAGAAACTAAATGGTGAAACAGAATGGAGAGTAATACATAGTAATCATAATGTTGTAAAAAAATTTTTGCAAATCTCTCTAATAGAGAGGCTTCATTTCTTAAATACATAAAGAAAGGATTTAATTGTATAAGAATATGTCATTTCCCAATTGATTGTCAAAGGATGTGAACAGACAGTTCTCAGACAAAGTAATTAAAGTTCTCTATAGTCATGCAAAAAATGCTATAAATCATTATTAATTAGGGAAATGTAAATTGAAACAACTCCGAGGTGCCATTGCATATCTATCATAATAGCTATTGTGACAGAAAAGGAAAGCAACAAAATTTAAAAGAAATGTGGGGAAACTGAGACAATGTTGGGAAAGTTGTGAACTGATTCTACAATCTGAAGGGCAATTTAGATCTATGCCCAAAGAGCTATAAAACAGTAAATACTTTTTGACTCAGCAATACCATTAATCCCAAAGAGACACAAAATAAAAAATGGAAGGACCTATATGTATAAAAATATTTAAAGTATCTCTCTTTGTGGGGGCAAAGAATTAGAAATTGAGGGTGATACCCATCAATTGGGGAATGGCTGAGTAAATTATAGTATATGCTTATAATGGAATACTGTTGTGCTATAAGAAATGATGAGCAAGAGGAGCTCAGAAAAACCTGGAAAGACTTAAATGAACTGAAGGAGAGTGAAGTGAACAGAACCAGAAGAATTCTATACACAGTTACAGGAAAACTAGACAGTGAACAACTGTGTATGACTTAGCTATTCTCAGTTACCCCAAACAATCTCAAAGCTCTCAGGATAAAAAAACTGCCATCTGTTTCCAGAGGAGGAACTGATGTCTCAATCCAAACCAAAGCAAACTTTTTTACTTTCTTTCTTAATTTTTTTTGAGGGGAAGGGTGGATCAAGTGTTCTTTCACAAAAAGATCAATATGGAAAAATGTTTTACATGACTGCACACGTAAAATCTGTATATGACTGCTTACCATCTTGGGAGGTAGGGCAAGGGAGAGAGAATTTGAGACTCAAAATTCTTTTTTATATGTTGAAAATTGTTTTTACATGTAATTGGGGAAAAAATAAAATACTTTTAAAGTGCTTCAAAAAATAAGAAAACTACATTGAAATGAACAAAGAGAATAATCTTATTCCCAGAAATCTTGTCTCCTAGAAGCCTTCCTTTCTGGTCTTGCCTACTCTCAGATTGCTAATAGTCACCCAGAACATCTGACAGACTCCAGACCCCCAGACGGAATCATTCATGGACAAACCCACTTTGCCACCTTGTGGTCATGTTTGGGAATAACATTTTCCCAGATTTGGGAGAAAGTACAACTTTTCCTGGAACTCAGCTTTTGCTTCCATTCTCTCTCTCTCTCTCTCTCTCTCTCTCTCTCTCTCTCTCTCCCTCTCTCTCTCTCTCTCTCCCAGAAATCCTCCTGATACTGGAGTGTGCAAAACTGGCAGTTACTCACTGACCTTCCCAGGCCAGCATAGACCATGTATGAGACCACTCTCATATAGCAAATGGACAGCTCTAACCTTTGCCTTTTAACCAGGTGATCCTGAACTCTGAGCCATCAAGTGTAAGCATGTCAAGGGGTTTGGAGACTGATAGAATACTACCACTCTACAGTTTAGACAACCATCTTTCTTCTAGCTATTGTCCAAGCAATGAAAAAGGGGGGATAGCCATATCCATCTAGAGAAAAGAAGGGACCTAAAAATATCAAGCTCTCCAATAACTATAGTTCTTTTCGTTCACCATCCTTCAATTTAGTGATCATTTATTAAGCACATACTATGAGCCAGGCACTGGAAGCAACTAGATGGTTCTGTCAGTGGATAAAGAGCTGGGCTTGGGGTCATGAAGACTTGAGTTCAAATCCAATTCCAGGACTCAGTTCTATTTGTGTGACTCTAGACAAGTCACTTTGCCCCTGCCTCAGTTTCCTCATCTGTAAAATGAGGATAATAGCCTTCTAAGTTGTTGTAAGGACTGAATGAGATTTTTTTAAGATACTTTGCAAACTTCAAAGTGCTATAAAAATACTAGTTTCCATTGTTATTTCACATCTACTCTCTTGTAATTCTCACAATCAGTCTGGGAGGTTGTCAGAGAAGGCATTATTGTCTCCATTTTACTGAGAGGAAAAGCAAGGCTCTGGGAGATGAAGGGACTTGTCCAGTGTCATTTAAAGGGATCATGGCAGATGTGGAACTAACTTCAAGTCTCCTAACTCTAGGGTTCTTTCTACAGAACTATGTTTTCAGGGAAGATGACACTTCACCTTACTTTGTACCTACAGTGATTTTCCCAGGGATATGGATGAGTTGACTACAGTCAGTTTGTCAGTCAACAAAAATATATTAAGTACTTACTATTTGTTAGATACTGTGAGAAACACTGTGGAGTCCAAAGAAAGGCAAAAATAATCCCTGCCCTCAAGGACTCTGTCCTGATTACATGACTTGGAATCTCCATGTTCTAATTTGGGTGAAATACATTCCTCTTCCCTTTCTCCCCCTTTTTTTCTTTTTCTCTCCTCTGTCTGGCAAGCCTGTGCTATTATTAAGCTACGTGAGATTAGGGCTGTCTGAGAATCCCAGGCTGACAGCAACCACACCAGATGCTTCGGGCTGATGAATGACAAAAGCATTATGGATGGCCAGCTGTGCCATAGAAAAGCCCCCTTTTAATGCTGCACCAGGATGTTCCATGTAGTACTTTGTGGCTTACACATCTGGATGCTACTGCCAATGGCTCTCATAGATTTTGTTGCATGCCAACATTATGGTAATGAAGATATTGCAGAGCAAGTTGCTAGCTCATCTTCACTGTCTGGACCTCTTTTGCTGAGGTACATGTAGGAGATGCTAAGAAGGACAGAGTCAGTGAGGTGAATAACTACCACCTCCCCCAAACCAAAGGTTCTAAGGCTTAGGCTACTGCTCTTCTCATCTGCCTGAAGGGATTTTCTGGGCCCACAGACATTCCACATCACAGGCATGTCTAACAAAGTAAAGATGCCCTTGGTTAGGACTATTACAGACACAGCTGCTGCTAAAGTTGAGACAGAGTCATTATTGGTCAAACTATATGTACTCAAAACGTTGAATAGCTTACATCATGACTCTGCATGCAAAACCTCCCCAGAGAGACATATAACACAGATGAATGTAGAGACCAATAGAGAAAGCCAACCAAGAGTACCAGGTCCTAGAAACTATACAATTCTACCTGAGTGGTCTCTCCCTGGCCCACCATCAACTTGATGCTCTTTTCCTTTTCCTTGTTTTTCTGTTTGTTCTTCTTTGTTACCTCTTTTTCTTCTTCCACTATCTTTTCTCTCATCTCTTTCTCCCTCTCTTTCCAGGATAATTATTTCCTTTTTTAAAACATTCTAGCTTTTTTTCAGTTACATGTAGAAATAATTTTTGACAATTTTTTTGATATTTTAAAATTCAGATTTTCTTCCTCTCCTCTTCCTGAGATGAATTAGGTTATACTCATACTTTCATGCATATTTTCATATTGTTCATGTCATGATAGAAGATGCATATCACAAATATATTCAGATTTCAATAGCTCTTTCTTTGGCTATGGATAGCATTTTATTCATGAGTTCCTTGTGGCTATCTTCGGTATCTACAATAGCAGCAATAACAACTTTGGGAATTCTAAAACAAAATATTAAAGGTCAGAAAGAGATTAATGCTAGCACTGGGAGTAGGACAGGGTGTTGTTTGGTAACTCCACTACCTATATCCACTTTTAGGTCATAGGTCCAGGGTGGAAAAGTCACAAAGGACCTAAAGGAGTAGTATTGCTTGCAGCTAGAAGGATTTGGTGGTCCTTTGTGGGGAAGGAACAGAGTGCAGGCCAAGTGATCAGTGACCACACCTCTCCTGAGATCATATCACTTAAAACTTCAGCACTCCCAGAACTAGCTCTGAAAACAGCAATGTGAAAAAAGCTAAAGTCTGGAACAGTGTTCTCCCACTCCTACCTGAGGAACAGAGCCCCATCTTTTCATATAAAGTTCAAAACCAAAAAATAGGTTGGAAAAATGAACAAACAAGAACAACAAAAGAACACCACCATAAAAATTTACTATAGTGACAGGGAAAATCAAAATACAAACTCAAAAGACAATGATTTCAAAATACATATAATCTGAGGCAGGCCCAGAGATGGGAGGTCCTGATTCAAATCTGGCCTGAGACACTTCCTAGCTACGTGACCCTGGGCAAGTCATTTAACCTCCATGGTCTAGTCCTTACCACTCTTCTGCTTTGGAACCAATACACAGTATTTATTCTAATATGGAAGGTAAGGGTTTTTATTTTAAAAATGCATACAGCCAAAGACTTAAAAAAAAAAGAGAATTAGCATGGTCCAACAGAATTACTGGAAGAGATTAAAAAAAGATTTTAAAAATCAAATGAGAGTGGTGGAGGAAAAATTTGGAAAAGAAATGAGAGTGTGAGGGGGGGAATTAAAGAAAGACCATTAACAGCTTAGTAAAAGAAGCACAAAATACTACAAAAGATAACTCCTAATACAGAATTGGTCAAATAATAAAGATACAAAATTTCGCTGATGAAAA